>NW_007726653.1:158205-229047 GCF_000696425.1 Galeopterus variegatus
TTTTTTTTTTTTTTTTTTCCTTTTTGTCTTTTTTCGTGACCGGCAACGGATCGCAACCCTCGGTGTTGCGCCCACACCTCACTCAGCCAGTGAGTGGCCGGTCTGTATGTGGGATCCGAACCCTCGGCGGGAGCACCACCGCACTCCCAAGCGGCGCACTGTAGCAGTGCGCCACCAGGCCGGCCCCGAGTTCATTTTCTTAATCACCTGAGATCAATTGCTTTGCTCCTCTGTGAGTAAAGTGAGCCAGAGATGAGAAATACTTACAGGAGACTGGTTGGAAGGGAATGACTCTTTACATTTAGATGCAGACACAATACTGTTGTGGCCAAAATTGGTAACACAATCAGTGTTGATGATTTCCCTGCCTGGTCTCAAAGCCTTCTATCTTGCAGCCAGAGTGATCTGTCTGTGCAAATCTCATGATGTTCACCTCTACCCAACACCCTTCAGTGGCTCTCTGTGCTAGTCATTAGGGCTGTTCACAACCATCCCACGCTCTCCTTCCCTCATGTGGTAGGACTGCACATCCCCAATGACTTGAAGTGAGATGTGGTGGTGTGACAGCACTGGCCAATGAGATGTGAGCTGATGTGTTACTTCTAGGAGAAAGGCTTCAGAGCAGCATGTGTACTGGCTACATGCTTTGTCTGGCAAGGCAACTGGCAGCACCTGAGATGGGAGCTGCTTCAACAGCCCAGTCCGAGTTACTGTGATGAGCAGAGCTGCTACCAACTAGTGATGAGGGTGTGATAGGAGCAAGAAATATACCTCTGTTGTTTTAAACCACCGAACTTTAAGATTCTTAGTTAACTCAGCATATCTCTATCATTGCACATATCAAGCTACACCATGACTGTCTGTGTTTTTCTCTCTCCAAATAGACACTAAACAACTGGAGGCCATAAATTTTTATTTTTCAGTGTGTTAACTCCAGTGCATAGCATATTTTTAAGAACCTGGTAGAAAATGAAATTCTCTTCCTTCTTAGCTTCTGTGATCCTCCATGTTTATGTTTTTCTAACACTTGTCCAACACCCAGCATCACCAGCTGCAATGGTAAGGAGTGTCTGATTTTCAGATATATGGGGAGTGGTGGAGCTATTCTTCTGGACAAACAGTGCAAGAAGGAAGAGCTGGCAGAGGGGGGCAGAGAGAGATGCAAAGGCATACTTAGGCAGAAGGCATTTGGGATAGAATGGGATTAAGGAGGATTTCAAAATAAAGCTTTGGGGTAACCATGTGGAAAAAATAGCATCCCAAAGTGTTAGGTTTATGAGGGATCACAGGTACCTTCTGAACCAGACTCCTACATCCTCATCATTATCATAATACCAGCATTTACTGATGACTTACTATGTGCCAGGCACAGTTCCAATTGTTTTACAATTAACTCACTGAATCTTCACAACTTCATAAGGTAGTAATTATTATTTCTATTTTACAGATGAAGAAACTGAAGTGCAAAGAGGCAAAGTAAATTCCTTATGGCCACTCAGCTCTATATAGCCCTCTCTGAACTCAGCATCTGCTTGAACTCCCCATCATTGGGAGCTCACTCACTCTGGCTGCATCCCACCCCAGCCCCAGCCCCCAAACCACGTCCTGCTTCCCTGGACATTTCTGCCCCCTAGACCAATATAAAGCAATTCTATTCTCTTCTCTCCAACACAGCCCTTCAAATATTTGAAGGCAGCAATCATGTGTCCCGTAGGGTTCCTCTTCCCTAGTGTAAACAGCCCCAATTCACTCAACCATTTCCAATGTGCCATAGCTTAAGGCCCCTCACCATCTCAGCTCAGTGACTCAGACATGCCAGGGTCTGAAAAACGTCAGTTAAGTCAGCGGAGTGGAACTGGTGACTCGCCTTTCTTCTAGTCTTGTGCTGAGCTAATGTACCATCTCAGCTCAGTGACTCAGACATGCCAGGGTCGGAAAAACGTGAGTTAAGTCAGCGGAGTGGAACTGGTGACTCGCCTTTCTTCTAGTCTTGTGCTGAGCTAATGCCTCCTAGTACCCCAAGTGCATTCCTTTGATGGTGTAAAGCAGCATCCAGAGGCAGAAATGGGGCCATACATAATCTGCTGCAGGAACAGCTGGCTGGCCTTGTGCCCTGCACAGGTCCCCACTGTAGCAAATGGAATGCTAAAGGGTCCACATGTTCAGAGTTCCTTATTCTTACTCAGGTCTGCCCCTCCCCCTCTCCCCCAGTTCTCTCTCCCCTACCCTCCTGTCCCAGAGGTGGTGCTAAGAACAGCCCCTGTGCTCACCATGGAGTTCATGGCAAAGTGATTGTGCTGCGTCTGAAGGTCTAGGGCGTGCTGGTAGCTGACTCCAATCTCCGTGTGGCTCTGGAGGAATAACTCCTTGTTGTGGCTTATCCAGTCGAACATCTGGAGGGGACAAGAAGGGACAGAGTAATCAGAAGGGTCATTGGTCCAACAGGGCAAAACATTCAGAGCTACTGGAAGGGGGGGATAAAAAGCCCTCCTGCTGGTGCCCGGTGAGAATCGTCACCATTCTCAGAGTCAGGGTGGGCCACAGCCTGGTTTCCCAGGACAGCCCTCGCTTTTACAATAAGGACCCACCAGCAGCCACGGTGTTGTTCCACAGAGCCTAACGGGAAAAGAGAAAGAGTGAGATAATCAGGGAGTAGGCAGAGGAAGCTGTTTACTCTCTCCAGCTACTACCCCTCTGTAAAAAACTTTTAGAAAGCCTCAAAGAGGCCCCATGTTTGCTTTAGGGACCCTGAGGGGACAAGCCAGGAGACCTAATCTATTCCCAACTGCACTAGTAAGAGAAAGAAACCCTCATAGAAAAAGCACTAGGGCATCCTTGTCCACCCTTGTCCTACTTACACACTGCCCCCACACACACACTGTTGAATTGATTCTGAACTGAAACAACTTTTCTTGTAATTCCACAAACTCCAATTCCAGGGTTTCTGCTATAACCCACCAGGAACCAGAAGAGGAAGACTTTAAGGGGAGAGTATGTCCTGCTTGGTGCTAGCACAGTGGGCATTGAGCCGTTTTCCTCCTCTTCTCCATACCCTGGTTTTCATTTAGGTATCCACCCCTCCTCCCAGCAGCCTGCACACCAGAACCCCAGCTCTAAGGGGTTCCTTGCTCTTCAGGACACCAGACCCAAGCCAATCAGTGCATGCCATTTCCCAACCAGTAGGATTGTCTCAGTAAAAGAATGTGATCCAATTCAGTACAATAAAGTGTGAGGGAAAGTTTGCTAGAAACTTCTGGAGAGAACAGAACCATAGTTCTTTAGATACAGCTTCTCTTCCTCTGATACTGTAATGTGTGGCCCTGACTTCAAATTACACCATACCCCTGGCAGCCTGAGGGTGATGCCAAGGGGTAGAGAAAGGGTGAAGCCAAGACAACTGCAGGAAACAGGCAGAGACCTGACTGAGCCTTGCCTGATCTCCACTTTTCTCTGGACTGCCTTAGGACCTGAGCTGAGAAATCCTCTTTATCATTCAAGCCCATTGAAGTTGGATTTTCTGTAATTTTCCACGCAGAGCAGTCAAGTGATATAGCCAGGAAAGGTGTGCAATGGTACATTTGGAGAAGAGGATTGCTCTCCTTGGGACTGATGCTCCATAGTTTGGGATGGACTAAAGACTGCAGCCCACCTGCAGAGGGGAGCAGAGAGGAGCTGAGCACAAGAACAGGCAGAGAAACTGCAAAAATTGTGCCAGCTTTCCTGGAGGCAGAACCACAGCCTTATTCCATTATTTCCCTTGAAATAGAGGGGTGAATTTACTTTTTCACTAATATTCAGTCAACATCTATGGGACATTTGCTATATGCCAGGCCTGAGCACAAGAACAGGCAGAGAAACTGCAAAAATTGTGCCAGCTTTCCTGGAGGCAGAACCACAGCCTTATTCCATTATTTCCCTTGAAATAGAGGAGTGAATTTACTTTTTCACTAATATTCAGTCAACATCTATGGGACATTTGCTATATGCCAGGCACTGTCCAAGGCAACAGAGGCAAAAATGACTAAAATGTGGTTCTTGAGATGAAGTGGCTTGAAGGCCAGTATGGAAAGCTGACAGGAACTCAGATACAACCTTAGTACCACACACCTCAATCAAAATTACAACTCGAAAAAACATACCTATCAGTAGAGGCCAGTATGGGCTACTGGGGAGCATGCAGCAGGGTATCTCACCTGCCACTGATGGAGTGGGGAGGATGAAGAGCAGAGAGGCTTCCCAGAGGAGGTGACACCTGAGTTGAGCCTTGACTCAGGTAGGAATAGCCGGGCAAAGGCCAATGGGATACGCACTCCAGGTAAAAGTGGAGGAGCAGAGGGGCAGAACTGGGGGGAAGTCCAGTGTGCCAGGGGACGTGAGAACACCTCAGCTGTGCTTCTGGAGCCTGATATCAAGGAAGAGATGTGGCTGGGAAGGTAGATGGGACAGGCCAATCACGAAGAGCCCTGCACACAGCCTTAGACCATGTGCTGTCAGCAGCAACGTGTCGATGGAGGGTTTTAAGTAAGCAGTGAAGTGAGCTCTGATAGCAGCATGGGATGTGGACTGGAGAGGGAGAGAGGGAGCAGAGAGAATGCTTAGGAGGCTGTTTCAGTAATCCTGGTGGGGTGAGAACTGGAAACCTGGATTAGGGGAGTGGGAGTAGAGTCTGAGGAGCGGGAAGACTTGGGAAGAGGTGAAGAGCGGAGGGAGAAGAGGGCAAGGATGACCCAGGGAGATTTCTGGTTTGGCATCCCCGATCCTTGTAATAAAAGGTGCCACCCCCACAGGTGCTGCCTAAAGAGGAGGGTAGGAAGCATGGCTGAAGGTGGTGGAATGGTGGGTTCCATTTTAGATGTGCTAAGTTAGAGAGGGTCATGAGAGTTTCAAGAGGAGGTGTCCTGTGGGCAGCTAGACTTATGTATCTGGAGGTCAGGAGAGAGATAGCAGGGCTGAAACAACTCACAGCTGAATATAAAAACATCACCTTCTGAAGGCAAACATGCATGATTTAGGGATTTTTCTCCCTTTTGAATTACCTAGGTCACTTCTGTCTATCTACACTGACAAAAGGAAAGGAAGAAAGTACCATTCAACACTTTCAAGTGCAGTCAGAGAATTTGCTTCAGGCTGTGGCTCCTGCAGAGGCCAGGTCAATGTCTGTGCTGCGAGCAGCATCCTGTGTCCACCAGCCCCATGTTGCCAGTTCCCAGGCACTTGGTCAGTGCTTTATTTATTTATTTTTTCTTTAATTATTATTAAGGACAAGGAGGAAAAAAAGACAGGTGCCCCAGGAGTTTAGAAGACTCGCATTCTGTAATTTTTACTCTTTAAAATTCTGCCTCTCAACCCCATTTTTAAATGATTTCTCATCTCTTTTCCTCATTGACAGAAGAATCAATAAAGTTAATGAAAATCTGAAATGCCTGAAGTCCTTGGAACTTTTGATGAAAAGACTCACTCTATATACTTTCTTGGATATCTCAGTGGCCGAGAACTGACCTTCCCTGTATTTTATTTCAGCGACTCTTTAGATATGCAAATAAGCAGCTGAGTTAAGTGCCAGCACCAGAATGATTAGATTGCTTGGCGCCAGGTCCCTGCTGGACTGCAGAGCAAGGAGAGATGAACACAGGCCAATTAGGGTGGAAAGCAACACAAACGCTAGTTAAAAGACAAGTGAGAGTTGAGACTGTTGCAGGAATTGGGCACCTGGTTGAATTGGCTTCTTACACAGTGAGGTCTGTGCCCATGCCATGCCACCTGTTTCCACATTTGGAGCCCACATTTTGGGAAAGTTTAGCTTGTGCTGGAGGTAGTGCACCAAAGAAGTGACACACATCTCACTCAGGCAGACAAGAAAAGACCTGCTCAGGGGACTAAATAGTTCCGTCTGATATCAGGAACCAGGGTTTCTCTCAGATGTCTGTTTCTTAAGGGACAATCACGTCTTCTCTGGGCCTAAACTTGCTGCCTACTTGTATATAACCCTCACCCTTGCAATCCTGGCTGCCTGCAAGGGTCACAGTCATTTCTGTTGCATTCAGTGGAACTGGTTGTAGAGACAGAATGTGTGTGTGCATACATGTATGTGTGTGCATGTACTCGTGTGTGTGCAGTCAAGTGGAATAAGGACTGGGCTGGCTCCGGGCCTAGGTCTGTCACTAACTCCCCATGAGACTATGGGCAAGTCACTTCATTTCTGGCCTTCTCCCCATTTGCAAGGGAATGGAGGTAAGCACCTGATTTACAATAGACTCAATTGGAAACTTACGGGATACATTTTTTTCCATTTGAAATAAAAAATAGTTTTATTGAGTCTCCTGGATCAGAAGGTATATTCATTGCTATATCTTACATTTCCAACTTTTTGAATAGAAGAATGTCAGTGAGAAAACTGGCATTGTTTTATAGCCAGAGAAAGGAAGCTTCTTCGTCTCAGCCCTGACATTTGTCTGGGGTGCTTTCCAGTTCAAAATGACCATTCGCACACATCATCTGATTGCATGCTCAAAACACTCCCACAAGCTGCTATCATCAGGCCCACTTCACAGATGGGGAAACAGGTTCAAAGAAGTGAAGTCCAAGGCATAGGATCCATTCATTCTACCCAATGCCACATTCACTGAGTGCCTGTTGAACCACACTCTTGGGACACTGCCCTACCTCCTGCTCACGTGGCTATAAGACTCCTCTGCCTGAGCTCCACAGGGCAGGTACCCTCCAAACGGCAGATGCCAGCGCACTGTGGTGCTCCAGTGGGGTAAGGTGATGTCCCCCACATGAAGCCATTCACTCACCAATACCCATCTTCCTCGTCCTCCTCCACTGCCTGCCCTATCAAGAGAAAGTTCAGATGCCTGGGGACAGCTGATTCAAACAGCTCTACTTTTCTCAATAAATACTTTGAATGAATGAATGAGTTGGCCCTAGGCTCTAGGGTTGCTAATCTCCAGACAAAAGGACCCCTTCTGAGCTCTCTTCCAGCTAGGATATTTTATGATTTGATCTAGTTGAATTTGGCCCTCTGGAATAAACTTGAACTAGACTGATTCCAATGATGTAAAGAAAAAAAAAAAATCTTCCAGTGGTTTCAAACTTCTTGATGTCTTTCTTTTTTGAAAAGCTACAAATGGTAGGTTCAACAAAATGTAATATAACAAAAAAATTCCTCCAAGAGGAAATTTCATGTCTAAATAATGAAATTTTATCTCTTTGTCTGAAACCAACATAGTTTTGTCTCATTAAGAAGATAGATGTTACATATAAGCTACTTGGGGTGTTTTTTCTTTTTGTGTTTTAGTTTTAATTAAGCTAAGTAATTTATGTTAGCTAAAATTTAGTGAAAATAAACAAATCTGGCTCTTAATAAATAGTAAATGTTAAAGGAATCTATTTAAATGCAAATTAGGAAAATAAACAGAAACTTTTTTCTCCTTTTTCTTTTAAAGATGGGGATAGCTAAAAGGTTATGATTGTTCTGTTCTTAATGAAGCATAAACTATTTCATAGAATAAGGAGATTAGGTAAGGTTCTTGTGTTTATTTTCCTTCATTTGCCAAATTTAGCAATACCATCTGATTTAGAGTTTTAACTTTCAAACCACCTTACTATCTATTGTTAGTATTTTATACTGTCTCTAATTATAGATTCCATTGGTATTAGAGAGTTCATATTCAGCCTTAATGAGCTGATTAAGAGCACAGAAAACAACCAGTGGATTTTCTTTGCCAAACTATGCACATTCAACTATGTCCCCTACAACCTGTTTGTATACTACAATGACCCATCCATACAAGCTTGTGCCCCAGAGAGAACAACCCCCTTGCAGGTGAACCTTGTTATAACTGGGAAACTAGGTGTCTAGTCAATTCCAAAATAAAACTTTATGTGTGTTAGAGTGAAAACAACAGAGAATTCAAATCAGTACAGACTCTGCTGTATAAACTTTCCTAAGTTTTAACATTGGTCTGAACCTCAGTTTCTTATCTTTAAAACAGGGAGGAACAATTTACACTATTGAAAGCTTAGGGTAACAGGGAGATTCAAATAAAATGATGGATATTAGTATGATTTATTAAGTGCTACATACCCGATAGATTTTTAAACCCATATAATGAGCATATTCTATTGCATGTATTTCCTAATTGTTTTCATTTACAGCACAAAACAGATGAAAGGCGTGAATTTAAAATAGCAGAGATTCACTTAACTGCAAAATTACCATGGTATCCAGACAAATACGTTGAAAAGAAAAAAAATTCACCATAGGCTAATGGGAATCACATCTGCAGCTTATATATAAACACACTCCACAGCCTGCCCACCCAGAGATGTATCCCCAGGGCAACCACAGGGCACTGCACTCGTCTATCCTCCCCCACCGCCTCCATCTTCACACACACTCAGGGGCCCCTGGGTGCACTTGCCCACACATCACTGAGAGACCTTTAAGGCCCTCAGCGCTCTGCCTGAGGGCACAGGTGTCTTCCTGCAGCCCTTGGTTGGCCTGACCAGGAACCTCACTTCCACTTGCCTTGCTTCCAAACTCCCTCTTCTCCACTCTCTCTGCCACAGCCCAACTCTTTCACTATTAGAGACTCAGTTCCTTTGTCTCTCGACAGTTTTTCACTCAGAAGAGATGCCTATTAAAATGCAATTTTTCCTTAAATCCCTCCTGAAATTAGTTTATCCTGGATATAGAAACAGCTCAATAGGAAAGCAAGGCACTTTGTGAGCACAACCTAGGGATAAGATCTTAAAATGAGGTGTCAGAGGAGCCCTAGACAGAAGGAGAGAGGCCCTAAAAACAAAGTAGATGGGAACCAAAGGTAAATTTCCCCTACTTTACAATTCTGCCTTCACAGGAACTCTGACTGACCCCAGAGCACATATTCTTGGGCAAACAGGGCAACACACAGACCTTATGGGTGTGTTCTGGCCCAGGACCCTTAAGACCCTTCAACCCTGGTTTTCAATTATCCCCTCTCCTAGGACTGAGCTTTCCTGCTTTTCCAAAGCAATATGAAGGGAGAGAGAAAAAATAAAGGACCCTAAAATGTGGACCTAATTTCCAGGTCCCAAGAATTCCTCACCATAAGGAATTTGACACTTCCCCTGTTCTGTATCCTACAAATCCGGCAGGCCACGGGGGATTCAAGGTTCTGAAGAAATCATCATTACACTGGTATCTACAGACAGGGGAAGCAGCTGAGTCATGGGCCTGATAGGCAGTAGGTGTAATAAATATCTATTGAAGGAGAGAAGGTGATCTGGACTCTGCCTGTTTTACTTTATGTTCTTGGCAGGTCAGCTGGCATACTTTCATATATTGTATAAAAGAGGATTTTTTTAACATTTTTTTTTTTGCATTTTTGTCTTTGCCATAAATCCTGTCTGCTGTAGGGAGAATAGCTCAGCCTGGTTACCTGGGAGACACCATCACTGTATCCTTAGTAATCTGCCAGGATGCCAAAAAATTTCACCAACCAGGCTGTGTCTCTGACCCGTAAACATGTTATAGATCCCTAGCACATTTCTTACATCTTTCATACCCAAATTCCTTAAATCTCAAATCCCAGGTCTAGCATCCTTACATGTTGCTCATAATCTAGAATAGTCCTGATTTCTCTGTGAAACAGCCAAAAGTCCCACTGTAAGCAAAGGGTTAATCAAATTCTTTCTCTTATTGCATGGTAACCTGACCTTTAGTTAACATCCAAGTTCTGTTTCCCAGAAAATGGATAAAGACTATATGAGCCAACATGTTACTAAATCAAGTTTCTTATGGTATAAACACCCTCTGCTTGGCCAATTTTATCTGGATTGGGAGGAACTATAAATGAACTGTAAATGCCTGATGGGGACACCATACTTTGGACTTCCCTGAGTGTGGTGGCTCTTGTAACTGGCATGTCCATTTCAGGGACCCTAGAAGCTGTGCCAATGGAGATGTTACAAGAAATATTGGCTCCCATGGGGCATGGAGTTTTTAAGCCATGGCAGCTCCCACAGCTGCCCAACGTGGATCTTGTCTACTTGCATGTGAGCTGGACTGCTGCAAGGACTGCTCTGCTGTCAAGCTGTAGTTCCCATTTTATATCTTTCTCAGTAGTTCAGTGCCAAAAGTGACCCATGGTAGTCTCCTAAGACTGAATGTTAAGTAGAGCCTAAGAAGATTCCCTGGTGGGTGTTGTACCCATATTTTAGAGCCAAACTGTACTGTCAAACTATACCTATGACAGTACTATGCCTCTCCTGTCTTCCCTTTCTCCATCCTCCTTTCTCATTTTCAATTTCTCTCCATAGTAGCAATAATGATAATTGCAACAACAATCATAGCAACTAACATTTATTAAATGCTCTCTATGTGCCAGACACTATTTTAAGTACTTTTTACACATATTAACCTACTTCGCCCTCTGAATAACCTCACAATTATCTCCCCAGTATTAATCCCCAATATTATCATCTTCATTTTACAGAGTTGGAAACTAAGGCACACAGAAT
The DNA here is from genome assembly GCF_000696425.1 of Galeopterus variegatus. NCBI lineage: Eukaryota > Metazoa > Chordata > Mammalia > Dermoptera > Cynocephalidae > Galeopterus > Galeopterus variegatus. The sequence continues at coordinate 168,712 of NW_007726653.1, forward strand.
TTAATAACTTGCCTAAAGTCACACAGCTAATAAGTGGCAGAGCTAAGATTCAAACCCAGGAGGTCTAGTTTCAGTGTTGATGTTCTTAACCCTGATGCTACACTTTTAAATGAGCTCAGAGCTTCATTTGGCCACTCCTTCCCTTTATCACCAAACTTTGAGAAATGTGTTCTGACCCTGTTGCCTTTGTTTTCTCTCCATTCACTTCCTCTATAAGCCCTTGTAATATGGTCTGCCATTACTACTTTCCTGAGTCTGCACGCAAAATGAAAACCAGCCACCTCCTAGTTTCTGAGTTCTTTATTCTGTCAGTTCTCATTCCCTTTGTTTTTGTTTGGTTTTGGAGTTTTTTTGGAGCTTTTCTTTTTTTAAATTTTTTTTTATCAGAATATAGTTGATTGTACATATCTGTGGAGTACAGAATTGAGTATCAATACCTGTGTGCAATATCTGATGTTCAAATCAGGATAATTAGTATATTCAACATTGTACAACGTAATCAATTTTCATGGCCCTTTACCAATTCCTGCTTCCCCTCCCACCCCTGCTTTCCCACATCTACTAACTTCAGTTCTGTTCTCTTCTTTTGAAAGTTAAATTATTATGATTGTTGTATCTTTCTTTTTCTATCTGTTTTTGTTTTTGCTTTTTAAGCTCCCACTTATAAGTGAGGAATGTGGTATTTCTCTTTCTGTACCTGGCTTATTTCACTTAACATAATTTTCTCTAAGTTCATCCATTTTGCTGTGATTGGCAGTATTTCAGTATTTCATTCTTTTGTATGGCAGAGTAGTATTCTATTGTGTAAATATGACACATTTTCCTTATCCAGTCATCCAACAATGAATATTTAGGTTAGTTCCAACTCTTGGCTATTGTAAATAGAGCTGCAATAAACACGGGGTGTAGGTATCCCTTTGACATGATGATTTTCATTCCTCTGGATATCTACCCAGCAGTGAAATTCCCAGATCGTATGGCAGTTCTATCTGTAGGGTATACCATATAGAGGTTCCTCAAAAATAATGGCTGCACCAATTTACAGTCCCACCAATAGAGAAGGAGGGTCCCCCTTTCTCTGTATCCTTGCTAGCATTTGTTATTCTCTGTCTTTTTGATAATAGCCCATCTAACTGGGGTGAGATGATATCTCAATGTGGTTTTGATTTGCATTCCTCTGATGCTGAGTGATGTTGAGCATCTTTCATGTGTCTGTTGGCCATTTGTATATCTTCCTTTGAGAAATGCCTATTCAGTTTCTTTGTCCATTTTTTAATCAGGTTATTTGTTTTTTCACTGTTAGGTGTTTGAATTCCTTGCATATTCTGGATATTAATCCTTTGTCAGAGGCATAACTTGCAAATATTTTTTCCTACTCTGTAAGTTGTCTTTTCACTGTGAATTATTTCTTTTGCTGTGCAGAAGCTTTTTAGTTTGATATAATCCCATTTGTTTATATTTCCTTTTGTTGCCTGTGCTTTTGGGGTTGTATTCATAAAGTCTTGCCCAGTCGTACTTCCTGAAGTGTTTCCCCTATGTTTTCTTTTAGGAGTTTTATAGTTTCAGGATACAGAGTTAAGTCTTTAACACATTATGGTATATGGTGAAAGGTACAGATCTAGTTTCATTCTTCTACAGATGGATGTATAGTGTTCCCAGTGCCACTTTTCAAAGAGGCAGTCTTTTCCCCAATGTATGTTCTTGGTGCCTTTGTCAAAGATCAGTTGGATATAAGTACGTGGGCTCATTTCTGGGTTCTCTATTCTGTTTCATTGATCCATGTGTCTGTTTTTATACCAGCACCACACTGTTTTGGTTACTATAGCTTTGTAGTATAATTTAAAGTCAGGTAGTGTTATGCCTTCAGCCTTTTTTTTTTGCTCAGTATTGCTTTGACTATTTGGGGTCTTTCGCTGTTTCATATGAATGTTAGGATTGTTTTTTCTGTTTCAGTGAAGATTGTCATTGGTATTTTGATGGGGACTGCATTAAATCTGTAGATCACTTTGGGTGTTATGGACATTTTCACAATGTTAATTCTTCCCATCCAAGACACTGGGATTTCTTTCCATCTTTTTTTGTGTCCTCTTTCATTTATTTCAACAGTGATTTGCAGTTCTCATTGTAGAAATCTTTCACCTTCTCTGTTAACTTTATTCCTAGGTATTTTATCTTTTTGGTGACTGTCATAAATGTGCTAGCTTTCTTGATTTCTTTTTCTGCTAGTTCATTGCTGGAGTATAAAAATACTACTGATTTTTGCATGTTGATTTTGTATCCTGCAACTTTACTGAAATTGTTTATCAACTCTAAAAGATTTTTTTGAAGAGTCTTTAGGCTTTTCTAACATATAGGATCATGTCATCTGCAAACAGGGATGGTTTGACTTTGTCTTTTCCAATCTGGATGCCTTTTATTTCCTTCTCTTGCCTGATTATTCTGGTTAGTACTTCCAATACTATGTTAAATAGGAGTCATGAGAGCAGACATATTGCATCAGAATCATATGCAGTCCTTTCTGATACTCCACCCTGTCTGGCCCCCTAGACTAGGTCACATTCAGTGGCAGGCCACCTGGCTACAAACATGATGAGCTTCTCTCCCTGCTTTTACACGTCTCTGCCCAACACCAGATTCTCTCAGGAGAGCCAGTGCTTTCACACACTTGAACTCTCTTCGTCTGGCCCCCTAGACTAGGTCACATTCAGTGGCAGGCCACCTGGCTACAAACATGATGAGCTTCTCTCCCTGCTTTTACATGTCTCTGCCCAACACCAGATTCTCTCAGGAGAGCCAGTGCTTTCACACACTTGAACTCTCTTGCTTGACACATCATGTCTAATTCTCAGCATGACAAAAATAATAGCAACACCCTAATTTTGAAAGCTCACCAATCCTCCAATCCTACACTGATGTAACCAAACTTGCTTCCACTCCCCTGGCTGCCCCTCCATGGCTTCCCTTTGTGTCCCTCATACCCTTACTGCGACAGTCTGAAAAGTGGACCTCAGCCCTCTACCCTTCATGCATCAGACCCTATCCATTTGAAAATTCATCCAGGCTCAGAACTTCAACAATACTAACAGGGTTTCCTATCTCATGTGTCACACCCTGAGCCAAGCACCTCCACAGTTTATCTCAAGTAGTTCTTAAATAATGCTATAAAGAAGGTACTGTTAATTCCATTTTAAACATGGTAAAAACTCACTATGATGAGGTGAAGTAAATTGCCTAAGATCACACAGCTTGTAAGTGATGAAGACAAATTTACAATCCAGTGTCCATCTGAACCTAAATCCCAGGCAATTTCCTCTATTCAAGGATGCCCTCTCACCACAACTTCCCAGATAACTGACAAAAATAAATAGGTGCCAAGCTCTACACAATGAGCTTTACACATGTTATCTCAATCCTCATGACAGCCCTATGAAGTAATAATACCATCAGCACCACATTTTTCTAGGTGAAAAAACAGATTCAGAGAGATTAAATAAATTGGTCAAGGTCACAGAGTCAGGGTGGCATAGTGAAGACTCAAATCAAGGTCTGCATGACTCCAAGATCCACACTTTTAAACCACTATTAAATTGTCTCCCAAATAACACCTAAATCTCAGACCACTTCTAGTCACATGGTATCTGTGGATTCACAATGAACATGCGGTTCCTATGGACTCAACGGGAATATCCTCCTGATGTTCTGCCAACATCTCAAACTACTATGTCAAAACTATTACCTTCTCCTGACTCCCCGCATCTTCACCCCACCCCCCAGAGCCCATCTTGTTCTTTCTTTCCTCAGATAACTCTGAAATACAACCTTTGCTTTCCATTTACATGCTACTCTCCCTCAGTCCCCGCCCCTGCCTGATTACTGCAATTATTTCACTACTGGTCTCCCTGACTCCATTCTGTTCCTTATACCAAGTCATCTGCCCCACCAGATTCACTGCTCTAATGTACTGCTTTCAGCATGTCATTCCCTCAGTCAAAACACCAAAACCAGAACCAACAACCTATTGTTACTGTTATCTACAAGCAAAATCCAATCTCCTTAGCTTGGCCTTCAAGGCCTCGCCCCCAGACTGCTCTGAATCCGCCTTACCCTATTATTTAACACTACCGCCCTACACCAAGCAGCCTTTCCAGACAAATTGCTTTATTTCTTACAATGCAAACATACCATACCATGTTCATTCCACCCCCACATTGGTGCCCATATCTTCCTCCCAACCCCAGGAAATGCTCTAAGCTCAAATCTCCAACTTATTCCCTCCCACTCTTCAAAATTGAAGTCTCACCTCCTCCAGATGCCTTCCTTGACCAAATGAGCCCATTATGACTTCTTTTCCTGCTAAACATATTTCTCTAGTGTCTAACATAATAATTTATAAACCCAACCTTAATTCAGAATTATCTGAAATGTTTTCTGAAAAAATACAGCATCCTAGGCCCTACCCTTGAGATTCTGGTTGAATATGAGCTCTCCAGGTGATTCTGATTACTTGCATTTTTATTTTAAATGTTCATGAGGAGACTTATTATCTGTCCATGATGAGGTAGCTCATATCAGACTTAACCCTACCATCTATAAACAGTTTGAAGGCATTGGTCAACAACCAACATAGACTGATGATCCTTGAAGGAAGGGAAACACACAATGTAAGTCCCATATTGACCCCAGCTTTCTCCCTGAAAGTATTTTTCAAACTGTAGAGCAGAGAAAAATAGGAGCTGTACAGAGAGCAGCAACGATCTTGATGCATATAAAAAATAGAGACTAGAGTTCAGGGCTGGTAAAGTGGCTGAGATTTGGGTGACAGGAGATTAGAGAGAAAGAAACTGCAGAAAAGGAGCTCTAAAAATCTTCATTAAAATTTCCTTGGGGTCCTTGGCCAAATCCAAAGCTATGCATATGCAAGTAAGACTTTGGAAATTCTAACAGAAAACAGCTATGAAAGGTGAGGTATATTAAGAGCTGAACAGAAAGTTTTGAAGTCACACAGTGCTGGGGAAATTCTGGGAGTTCTAATTCAAACAGTGTGAAGAAACATTGATGAACAATCTGAACATTCAGTTGGAATCCCAAAAATACAAGTCTCTTGGAGTAAGAGCCATATCCTAAGAAAAAGGGCTATACCCCAGGATTAATGAAAAGATGGAAGTAGACCTAACATAGCAAAGCCTAAATCAAGGCTCACCAGGATCAAGACAATCTGTTGGTAATTTAACTGCATCCTAGAACACTTAACAATATTTGGAGAAAGAAAACCTAATCAAGAGCCTCTACACAGTGTATCATCTACAATATCCAGTATACAATATAAATTACTCTATGTATGCAGAGATATGGGAAAGTGACTAATAATTTAAAAAATAAAATAGTCAATAGAAGCAGACCCAGAGATGATCCAGATGAGAATTAGTAGACAAGGCCCTCCAAATAACTATGATTAACATCTTATCTTAAAGAAAATAGGGGTGAAGGGACAGAACCGATTAAAGATGGAACACTGTGACAGAAAATTAGAATCTATAATAGGAATTACATGGACACTCGAGAACTGCAAAATAAATATCTGAACTTAAGAACTCCTTGGGTAGGTTTAATAGTGGGATAGATACAGCAGAAAATAGGATTAATGAACTTGAAAACAAATCAGTAGACAATAGCATACTGACACACAGACAGAAAAGCAAATAGAAAGTACAGAACAGAGCAGAAGAGATACGAGACATAGCTACTAGGTCTAGTAAAGTTCTGTCCAATAAAATTTCCTGTGATGATAGACATCCTCTGTATCTGTGCTATCCAGTAGGGCTGCCACGAGGTACTTGGGCCTGTCGAAGACTTAAAAAGTGGCAAGTGTGACTAATAGGTCTAGTAAAGTTCTGTCCAATAAAATTTCCTGTGATGATAGACATCCTCTGTATCTGTGCTATCTAGTAGGGCTGCCACGAGGTACTTGGGCCTGTCGAAGACTTAAAAAGTGGCAAGTGTGACTAAGAAACTGAGTTTTAAATTTTATTTATTTCTAATTAATTTAAAGTGAAGTTTAATTAGCCATATGTGGCTAGTGAGTGACTACCCTATTGGATAGTATAGGTATAACACAGGCAGTATTAGAGTCCCAGAGGAAAAGAGAGAGAAAATGGAACATGATAGACCCTAGAAAGCTCCTTCTAGAGTAGTATATTGCACATTGACTCCACAACAGCCTTTTCACCCCAGATCATTTGTTCAAACCAATCATACTAATTTTAGTCCCCTTGTTATTTACTGGATCAGGGTTCAGGGATGGGCAGGTCTTAGCCAGTATGAAACAATGAATTAAGAAGAGATTTGCTTGGGGCTTCTGGGAAAGAGAAACCAGTGTCTGTCTGTCTGTTTCTTTCTCTCCCTCCTTCCTGCCATTTCTCGCTCCCACTCTCCCTAACCCCCTCACTGGGTGAAACAATGAAGCATGTTGCTCTGTTACCACTGGCAGTCATCTTATAACCATGAACGGAAACAGCCTTAGGACGAAGCTCCCAGCAGACAACTGAGATCTCAGCAGAGCACTGAGACAGAAAGATCCTAGGTTCCTGATGACAGGCTTGCACAGATACATCAATCTTGAAGCTCACCTTGTCTCTGAATGTCTAGTTAAAATCTGAAATAACATATTTCCTTGATATTTAAGCCAGTTGAAGTGTGGTTTTCCATTTCTTGCTGCCAAAAGCATCCTGATACAAATAGTCACATGTTCATGACGTTTAAGCATGATATTTCATTCATTCTTTTTTTTAAAATTTTTTTTTCCTTTTTTGTCTTTTTTCATGACTGGTAACGGGATCGCAACCCTTGGTGTCACGCCCGTACCAGGACCGGCAACAGGATCGCAACCCTCGGTGTCGCGCCTGCACTGTGCTCAACCAGTGAGTGGACTGGTCTCTATATGGGATCTGAACCCTCGGCGGGAGCGCTGCCGCACTCCCAAGTGCCGCACTCTACCGAGTGCACCACCGGGCCGGCCCTTCATTCACTTCTTGAGCGCTCACTGTATTCCAGACATTGGATTAGAGACTGGTGATAATAGATCAAGGTCACAGTCTAGCGAGGAAGACAATGCATTCAATATTCTGTTAATTTTAATAAAATGTGAAAAGTACTATGAAAGGTATATACTTTGAGCTGACAGCAGAAGAGCACTTGGTCCAACCTGGTAGAGGTACAGGTAGGGAAAAGCATGGATGGCTTCCAGAAGGTGGCAACACCTGAGCAACACTTGAAAGACAAAAGAATTTAGTCAACTGAAGAAGGTGTAGATGGAAAGGGCATCTTAATGAGAAGAAATAGCTTGAGCAAAGGCCTGGAGGCTTAAACAAGAGCATAAAGTAGGAGATGATGAGAAGGGATAAGAAACACAGAGAAGCCAGGCCATAAAGGGGGAAAGGATGCAAGGCAAAGGAACTGGGTCTTTATTCAGCAGAAGTGGGGAATCACCCAAGGGGAGTGGTAGGTTCAGACTTGCTTTTTACGCCAAACTGGGTTTCTACACTGAGGACCCCAGATACACAGGCATTTATCTTTTATTTTTTGTCTTTTTCCGTGTCCGGCAACGGATTGCAACCCTCAGTGTCGCCCCCGCACCGGACCGGGACCGGCAACGGGACCGCAACCCTCGGCGTTGCCCCTGCGCCTCGCTCAGCCAGTGAGCAGGAACCAGTCTGCATGTGGGATCCGAACCCTCAGGCGGGAGCGCCGCCGCGCTTCCCAAGCGGCACACTATCCAGTGCGCCACCGGGCCGGCCCCTCACAGGCATTTATCTTATTGAGATAGGAGGTGCTCAGTTTCCCTGGGCTCAGGTTACAGGACACACCTCTGGATTTCAAGACACTCCCCAAGTTCTCAGACTCCTCCTCTAGGCCCTCACCTAGAGGAAAGTTACTGTTGCTTGTCAGACCTATTTTTGGCATCAGCATGGGGAAATTGAGACCATAAGGGGCTGGCTTATGCAAATCCAGTGGCTGGGCATGCTCAGTAGAGAGGGGTTATATAACCCTGGTAGCTGAGCATGCTCAGTGGAAGGGAGTTTGTCCTCTGAATGACCTTCCACTAGAGGTGCTAAAGAGCACAGAATATTCTTGAATATGTTCAGTGCAAGTAATAGGATTTGACCAAAGAACATGCTCCAAAAAGAGACCAACTGAGCATGTGTAAGACTATGTTACATAAAAGGGAACCACCCCCTTAGTTGAATATTCACTCAATAACATGAATATGTATTAGATAGCAAAACTATAGAAGCGAATCCTGGCAGAAGGCGGCGTTGTTGCTCACTTTCCTGGAGCCAACCCACACTTTGCTGGCTTAGGTGTGTACGCTTTCTTTTTGTATCCAACTTACATTCGGCAAGCAGCTGCTCACTCTCTTAAGCCAGCCTGCACTCTGTACTAAACTTTAAGCATGTATTTCTTGCTTTTGTGTTAAACTTGGTATGGACCCTGCTCAGTCTCTGGAGCTAGGCCACACTCACTCTGTGAAATCTGTCTCTCATTGTTACATTAAACCTGTTTTCACTTTCTATAGTGACTCTGCTCTGGAATTCTTTCCTATGGCAGAGTCAAGAACCTGATAAGAGGGTGGGGTGGATTGAGGCTGGCTATCAGTCCTCCCCAGATCCTCCTTCCAACATCATTATTGCAAAGCGGGGAGTCCAAGTTAGCCCTGAGCTCACAAAACAAAATCAATTAGCACGTGCCAGACTTCACACCAACTGATGGTCTCTGCCTTCACATCCCACTCTTTCTTTTTCCCTCCCCACCTTTTTCTTACAAACCCTTCAATGTCTGGGTCAAAGAAGATAATATATGAAAGGTGCCAAGCATAGCAAATGATGCATAGCAGATGCGGAACACATGCTAGTTCCTTTCCACTTACCCTGAGTTCAGTCAGAATAAACTGGCCGTCGCAAAAAGTAGTTGCTTTCTGATTAGAGAAACTCGGGCTGCAAAACTTCATGCTAAAATCACATACTGTTCTTGAGGGATGAGCCACAGCTCGGCTCTGCCTGAAGAAGCACATGCTCATGCTGAGCCTTAAAAGGCCACTGTCCTCACTCTCACCTTCCTCATGCTAAGTGGTATAACAAAAGGTCTCACCAAGTCTATTAGTAATACAAATATTTTCAGACTTTAAATAAGAGGTTTTTTGTGTGTCTTATTTCCAGTCTGTTTGCCTGGATGGACTAAAAACCCTGCAGCACTGGCAGCACAAGCATTACCTACAGGAGGGTTCCTGTAGGGAAGAAATGGTCATCCAGGAGCCAGCAAGTCAAGCAGACAAGAAACAGGACCAACCAAGCCAGGAGTCAGCCCAGGCAGCCCCAGGATATTGACTCCGAATAGCCAAATTCCTTCCATCTGAACCACAATTGCTGATAAAATATTTTCAGAACAGAGTGAGTGAATGTACTTCACTCTCTTCCCAAAATGTACAATTGAAGAGGTCAAACCCCATTTAATTCAAGCTGAGAAAATAGTGCCCAACTTTATCCCAGAGCTAAATTTAGGCATAGACTGAGATCTGGCTTTGGCAAGTTAATTTAGATGAGCTAATGGTTGTTCCTGGCATACAGGATACACTCAATAAATGGTAACTATTATTGTTACTGCAAAAATGGAGTGTCTGTTGGATGTTTTCATCCAGTCCTCCCACGAATCCTAAAATCGGCTGTGTCAATCACTTGCACATCTGGGAACAAAATCTCACATAGGCTGAGAAGGAGACAGCCCTCCCTTTGAGAGTCCCTCTGTGGGAGGAGTGAGTGAGATGCTATGGGGGTCTGTGCTAGGTGGGCCAGGCACCCCCCTATTACCTTCTCCCCTCTTTCAGTGGCAGCCTCATCAATGGAGCCCCGGCAGGTAAAAGGTCATGCAGTAAGCCAGACTTAGGCACATACACGTGGAGCTGTTTGGTCACGTTTCAAGCTTCCAGACCCCATCTGTCAGAATATGCCCTGCAGAACTCAGGAAGGTACTTACCAAATGAAGAGCCCAATCACTCCTCAGAGCTGTCCATTCCTTTAAAAGTCTTATTCAGAGGATTCAGGTGAATTCCTGTGTTTAGATAGTGCTCACTGTCCCTAACAGTAGGTCAGAAATGAAGGAACCAGCTAATGCGTGGTAATGTTTTAAGTAACCTTCATCACTGCTTCTCTCACTTTTCTGTGCCTCAAAAGAAATTAAATTTTGAATTTCATTTAGCTATCTATCCTCCTCCCAAAACATTTTTGGGATTTGTTTCCACTCCTGTCCTGCTGCCATCATAACATGGAGGCCTTGGTGCTACCTTAGCTTCTCTTCCTCCCTGACATCCAGTCAGTCATCTGGTCCCATTTGCTTTCCTTTAGAGTGTCTCCAGGGTTTGCCGTCCCCTTTCCACTCCCACTCTCACCTCATCTGCTCCCACGTGGATTAGTATAAAAGGACCAGAAGTGGTATTCTGCCTCCAAATCACCCTCTTCATTGCGAGATGAAACTTGTTAAAACCCTAGTTTTCCAACAGTGAGAGCTCAGCAGTAGGTGGTGCTCTTGTGCCAGCTCAGAGTGTCACAGAAGTTATGTTCCATCAGGCAGCCCGGTGAGTACTGACTACGCCGTGGTCCACTACTTATTTGGGACTATGTGCCTCTGGGCAGAGTTACTGAAGACACTGGCCCTGGCCTCCAGAAACTTGCAATATAATTGGGGAAATGAGGCCTTTGAGCATATAGCCATGATACCAGATGGGATGGAACAGAGCCAATATGAGAGGGATGGATAAGGGCCACAGGAAGATGCCCAGAAGAGGGAAGACCACCTCCAAGAGGGAAGAGTGGGCAGAGCAGTATCTGAGCTGGACCTTCAGCTAGGTAGGGCTTCAATTGTCTGAGATGGTGTTAACAGGCATTCTAAGCAGACAGGGTGTCAGCATGAATAAAAGTGTGAGAAGGAGGGATGGTGCAAAGCATAGAAGTGGATGTCCTCAGTGACAAGGGCTAAATGCCCAAGTCTACTCCCACTTCCCATTCTAGGTCCTTCTGGTGTGTACCTCCTCTTGACACCTCATGACAATGTCAACTCCCCAGGGAATTCCCCTAGGGCAGGACAAGCACCTTATAAGTCGGATGAGCCAGTTCACCTGATCTGTGTGCAAGAAACGAAACACCTCTTTTTCTCTATACCAGGACAGGGCATGCCTTCTCTCACTACATCATATATACATGCAGCAGTACCTTTCCTATCCTAGAAAAGGCTTACCAAGGAGGGGCAAGAGGTGAGCACAAGAGCAAAGAATAGGATTACTTGGTGACATGGAATAGGTGACTTGGGAGAAGAACCCTCTGGGATTCCAGCCAGGGGCTCATTTCCTCCAAGGAAATTACTCTGGCCTCCTTGTGGAGGAGGTTGTGTTCCCACCCATGCCCCAAGAGAAAGCCTCCCCATGCATGTCTCCCCACCTCGTCCCACTCATCCACATGGGCCAGCACAAGTCTGCCTCTGCAAGCCTACCATTTGTGGAGCACCCACTGGGCCCCAGGCATATTAGGTGCCTTATTTTCATTTTCATTAATCCGTACAATAAGATAAAATTTACATCTTACAGATAAATAACTAATGCTCAGAGAGGGTGAACTGGCCACAGTCTCTCAGCTATCAAGCGGCCAGGCTGGGATTCAAACCCAGGTCTCCCTGATTCCAAAGCCAGTGCTCTTTCTAGAAGCTTTGGCTGGTCTTCTGGCCTGTGCTCTCTCTGCCCTCCATGGGATGGCTGAACTGCACATGGAACTCTTCCTTAGCTCCAGCCAAGGAAGGAGGCAGGAATGAGAAAGAGTGGTGGAGCAACAAGTTCAGAGAGAAGAGATGCATCAGAAGTGTGGAGTAATACTTGGAGGGCTACTGCGAAGACCAAATGAGAACATGGATACGAAAATGCTTTGTAAACTATAAAGTGAGTGCTACAAAAAAATTTTTAAAAAAAAGGTAAGCACAGGCCTGAAGAGGTGGGAGGTCACAAATGGGAAAGGAAGTAGAGGGAGAGCAGGGCAGAAGGGAAAGAAAAGGAAAGTGGGTTCTTCAAAGTAAAATGCCTGGAAAGAAACCCTGGAAAAGCTCCCAACCCCAGAGACTCAATTTGTTTTGCTTTATAAATTATACCTGAATGTCCTTCATTCTTCAAAAAGGGCACCTAAGATTATTTCCTCCACTATGCCTACTAGGGCAAAGCTGACATGCTTTTTTTTTTTTTCTTGGACCACCTCCTTGCTCTCTCTCCCGTACACACTAACCCCCCGTCCACCACCAACCAACCCTACCCCCAGCCTAGTAAGCAACAGGGTCCTTGATATCTTAACTCACCCCGGTTCTAACCACTGGAGGGGTTACTATTTCTAAGCCATCTGTTTCTTATAAGTTTTCAAGAATTGCATCCATACTAAACCTGATTTCCTTTGTACTGTCCCCCATCCAATGCCTGGAGTAAGAACAGAGGAATGTGGCCTGCAGCACCTAGTAGAGAACCTGGTACATGGTAGAAATTCAATGTCTGTTGATGAACGAATGAATCAATGAACGTTTCTTAGTTACTGCTCTGTGCCTCGTACACACACATTTTATCTCTAATTGAACCTTCCTCTCCTAGCTTACCTAAATTGCTGCAGACAGAATCAGTGTGACAATGTGGATTCTGTAAAGTACTGTTAATGTAGTGTCTGAGTTCTCAGTTCCATGGGGTCACTGTGAGATCTATAAATAAGTAGAAGCTGCATAGGTATCTTCACACACAGCAATTCAGGTCTCAGCACCTTCCAGGCCTCTTGAGAAACTGTGGAAGGCAGCCAAGCCTCATGCCTGAGCATTCCTTCCCCATCCTGCATCCATTCTGTTATGCACACCCACACTCCTCATGTAGGTCTGCTAATCTCAGGATACAAATGGGGCTGAAAATTCAGGAGCGGGAAGAAAGAAGAGGGAGCAAGGATGTAAGAGGGAGAAAAACAGCTTTGGGAGAAAACACATTCACACATGCAGCCTGCAGAACATTGTGACTTGGATTATTTTTGGAATCTAATGTTTCTAATGTTCAAGGGGAGGAAATGAGAAAAAGTAAGTCGAGATTCCCAGGACCAGCAGGCTGGAAATAATACAGAACACTGTGTTCTGTGTCAGAGGGGCAGGACACAGACACACTTCCTCACCCTGAGCTCAGTCAACAGGAGGTGGAGGGGTCTAGTGGTTTAGGCCTCAGTAGGAATGGGGAGGGCAGGAACAAGAGGGCACTGGAGCCTTTTTCCAAAAAAAGCAGGAAATTACAACCCTCACAGTAAAGACCTTGCCCTTCTGGCTGACCTAAAGGTCGCAGCTCTTTGAAGCCTCCCTCCCAACATGAAGGGATCAGGCAATTGAATCACACAGAGATTTGGCACGCCCCTCTGGAAGTCTGTCCAGTGCCTGTCCTTTTACCACAGGAGTGGTGAGGACACAGGTCATGTGACCCCCATCCTCCATTCCACCCCCAGCCTCTCTAGCCACCTCCTAGGTTGCTGGCACATGCCACCATCTCTCCTGCACAGCCAGGAGCCTCCCAGAGAGAGGGTGTGTGTTTGCTGGTGTGTGCGTGTGTGTGTGTATGAAAGTATGTGTACAATGTGTGTGTTTGCTGCTGTGTGTGAGTAGGGGGGAGGGGGAACCCTCAGAGCACAGAACCTCCCTTCCAATGCTGCCGACGTGTGTGCGTGTGTGTGTGTATGAAAGTATGTGTACAATGTGTGTGTTTGCTGCTGTGTGTGAGTAGGGGGGAGGGGGAACCCTCAGAGCACAGAACCTCCCTTCCAATGCTGCCGACCTGGCTCTATCCCAGGCAAACCTCTCAACCTCACCAAGTACCAGCTTCTCTGTCTGTAAAATGATGCTCATATACATGCCTGCCTAGCCTACCACATAGGAAAATGGGAAACTCAAATGATGAAACACTGCCTGGATGAGTTTGGGTGGGTCTCTGCTCTAAGTCCAAGTTTTCTATGTAAAAGGAAGGGCTGGACCAGAAAATCTCTAAGGTCATGGGTGTGAGAACACTTTGAAAACTGACATTCAAAGAAGTATTACTTATTGTAAGTACTACAGAGGTACTTCATTTTGACAAATGACTGTGGAGTCATGCTTACTATTGGTCATGGGGCATTGGGAGGTTGGAAGTGTGGGGGAGAAAGGAGACAGTGGGCCAGTTCCCAGCATGGAAGGAACGGTAGTGAGATTTCTCTTTAACTGCTGCACTGGTGCTGGTCACCCCAGGCAGGATGAGGCTTTGGGTCCTGCTTTGGGCTCTGGGGAGTGATCAGAACGGTTTATAACTTGGAGGGAGACGGCAGGAAATAGCAGTGGGTACTTTGTCCAGTGATGAGGCATCCTGGGGATGTCCTGAAATGCTAATGTGGCTAACAGGACATACAAACCTCAAAGACAATAAGCACATAACTTAGCACAGTGGCCTTTTGCCTACCAGAATGCCTTCACCCAGTGGTGCCCCATATATATTTTCTCATTGTGATTAACATGAAAGTAACCTTATTTTGTTTGCAAAGACTTCTAAGAACATCTAAGTGCATAGACATATGCCTTGGACGGATTGTAGGAAGTATCTCTAGCCCCAAGTCTGCAAGAGAACACAAGTATGCTCTCAGCTATAATGCAAAGCAGAAGGTGACGAGTGTCTTAGCTGTAGGAGGTGCATGGGGACATTAGAAAGAATCACTTTCTTCTGTGGCTGCTTCAAGGACAGACATTGTTTTCCCTGGGGAGGCTCCCCCACCCTGACCCCAATTTGGCCTATGTGCTCCTTCCTTGTGCCTTGCCCAGGGGCACTGTACAGCCTGGTGACACATGGGGACCCCATCATAAATTCTAAGTTCTCTTGAAAATCAATTCTTAATTTTGTTCCATTAGGGATAATTGAAAATTATTTGGAGCAAGTTCATTTGGAAGATAGCATCAATGACTCTCTCCATGGTCTCAGCAGGCACCAGATGACTGAAGACTAAATCAAGCCAGAGACAGCACAGGGAGAAGGAAGGGAAGCTGATGTTCAGGGAGCAGATATGCTGGGCCAGGCACCATGCCAGGCACCTCTACATTCATCACCCCATTTAATTCTTGTAACAACCCTGGGTGGCAGCTTGTTTGTTTTTAAAGCAGGAACTCAAGAGATTATGGTTTTATTTGCTGAGAAAAGTTTCTTGTTTTTCATAATCACCCAAGGCAATAATCCTGAAAAGAGAAGAACCTACTGTAGTTATGTAGGACAGAATGAATAGCAAAAAGCAAAAATTAAATTTTATAGAATTGTTGAGCTATAAAAGGGCTTAGATATTTATTTAGTGTAATCTCAAAGGGGGAGGAATGGCAGGCACATTTGGACTAGCATGGGAGAGCCTTTATAAAACTACTCTAGAGATTCTGATATGTCAGATCATGAGGATAAGTTTATTCTCTATCACTGCCACCTCCACTGCTGCCACCACAGCTACCACTGCGATGACCATGGCTAACCAACTTCTCCTGTTGAAAGATGTTTTCATGAAAGGATAGTACTGTGCGTGAGAACAATGCAGTGTGGAAGCAGAAGAAAAGTCAAAAGAAACTAAGCTAGTTCCAATTCTTTATCTTTGATTTGTTGTAACATAATTGGGGTCAGAGGTTAAAGATGTCCCTAGGGTCTCACATATGATAAGTGGCACCCCAGGACAAATCCTAAGCCCCACTCATCCCAGCTCTATTTCAGCAGGACATGTGTGGCACCAATGGATATGAATAGAATTTCACCATGCAAGAACGAATATGCAGGAAGGCATTCAAAAATTAGGTTCTCCAAGTGCAACTTTCTTCTAGGTGGTGTGGTAAGGGCAGACACAGGCAGCCAAAGGCAGTCTCCCCTGAGCACTTGAAACAGATGACGGATTCTCATCTGGGCTAGATACCTTGGTCATGGGGAGATGGGCACCAAATTGTCCTCTTAAGTGTGATGATAAAGATCTTGTCTTGGCGTTCCCCTAGCACATGTTTACACATAAAACAAATACGACATGCTGCAAAAACTAATAATCATCACGGTTCCAACACTGGAAGCCTCACTAGACAGCTTTGCTCACTCTTTTGGGGACTCTCCCACAGGAAAATGGAATATACTCCTCCTTTCCAGAATAGCTTTGGACAAGACTGAAAAAGGGGCCTCCTTTATTCAGAAATGAAATAGACAATGATTTCTCAATCAGTTAAGTCTAGTTATGCACTGGAGCTCTTTGAAGCACTGCTCCTTCCCTACAAAGACTGAAGACTGCAGGCCTTCCCCACTTCACAAGGTAGGTGGTGTTTCAGTACTTTCTGATACTTTTATCATGGGCATTAGCACATCAACTGGCATTGTGAGCTGGTAATGGCTGTCTTCAGATGACACGGCTAGGATTTCTACAGCGTGCAAGAGGTAGGCTTTTTGGCCTCACCATCCCTTCCAGTTCTACAATTCTAAGATGGCATCCCAGGCCCCCAAGAAGAGGGGATGTAGGGAGGACCCCACAGTGAGCAGCACCCACCCTTTCCTTTTTTGAAAGCACATCTACAATGAGTCTACCTAATGACCTTTAATACCACATATGGCCCCCTAACAGGGAAGAGGCCCATCCCTTCTCTTTGGCAATGGGATGTGGTTGCAGGGCAGACATCTTCATCACACAGGATCCCTTGCAGCTGGAGGCAGGGAGAGACAGCTGTGAAATGAGCCTGCACAGAGAGCCACAATCTGCACCAGGCTAATGAGGAGCGACCTGGCCCATGTTGTGTGAACACAGTGGAGGACATGACCATAAGTTATAGACCAGAAGGCGCTGGGCCAAGGCAGCAGTGTTTCGTCTTCTAATACGGTACATTACTTGAATCATCTCTCAATTACCCAGGACTCCCACAAATTGCTCGTTAAAGCTTTCCTGTCATTCCTGAGCTACAGTGTTCCCTGTTCTCCAAAAACTCCCCAAGCGCAGAAGCTGTGCCTAGGACAGTGCATGGCAAACAGAAGACATTTAACAAACATGCAAAGGGAAACAAGGAAACTTTTAGATAGTGGATATGTCTATTATCTTGATCATGGCAATGGCTTCATGGGTATGTGCACATGTTCAAATTCATCGGACTGTATCCACTAAACGTGTCCCATTTATTATATATCAATTATACCTCAATAAGTCTGTTTTTAAAAAATAAAAGCAAATTTTTTAAAAAATAGGAGTTTATGTGTCCACCTCCTTTATTAGATGGTGAGCTGCTGCAGGATTGAAATTCTGGTCTACCCGTCTTTATCCAAGTGCCTTGTTTTAGGCTCAAGACAGCTGCTCAACATTCATTATTAAATGAATGGGTGACCTGCTTTATGAATTATCTGTGGAACACAGTCTCTATTCCCTGCATGTTTAACTGGGAGAGCATGGCTTCCTCTCTCCCACTTCCAAGATGGGAAATGCAGGGGGTCGTCACAAGAGTCAGGGGAAGGTTGTAGGGGTGGCTTCACCCCCACCCAAGGCCAGTTGGTAAACGGGGAGCATCAAACCATTTTCAAGCCCTGGGGAACAAGCTGTCACCCCACAGGGCCAGAGGGGAGACTCTGCACCCACCCTTTTTACAAAAATAGAAGCTGAGCGATCACCAGACTCCTCTGATTGCCAAGAGCTTCCCAGATCTGGAATTAGAGGCCTCTGCTAACAAGCCTCCCACCAGAAAGGGGGCTAAGACGAGGCTTACGCAGTAACTATTTCCTCACGCCCTTGTTTAGATGTGGATCTGCATACACAACCTTTATTCCAAACCATCACCCTCCTTTACCCTTTCCAGAAACACCAAATAAGTCAAAGGCTGAGGCACTTAGCTCTGCACAGATATTTTAAATTAATCTTGAAACAACTTAAAAGGCCTGTTTCTCTCCCCTGCCCCACACCCAGCACATTTTCTGCAGCAGCTGGGTCAAGCTTGAGCGGCATTTCTACAACTGACTCAATATCAAAATATTCCTGGGCTGCCCTCTTCCCATCAAGCTTTTCACTCCCTCTGTGTTGTTTTTAACGTTCTCTCCCTCTCTCCCCCACCCCTCTATACATACACATGCACATGCACGTACACAACCACACCCACACTTCTTTTTAAGGCATGAGCACACCACAGAACAGGGATTCTAAGCTTAGGGTCCATCAAATTCAGGGATTGTGTACTTTGAGGAAAAATATGCCTTTATTTTCACTAACCTCTAACTGAAATACAGCATTCCCTTCCATTATGAATGCAGGCAACAAACTACAGTAGTGTTAGCAATACCAGTGCCTTTGACACCAAGAGAAACCCACACATCTCCAAACCACATCAGGGTTCTTGCCCTGAAATGTCATTTATGCCCATCACTACTTAAAAGGTCTGTTTTTCTCCCCTACCCCACACCCAGCACATTTTCTGCAGCAGCTGGGTCAAGCTTGAGCAGCATTTCCACCACTGACTCAACATCAAAATATTCCTGGGCTGCCCTCTTCCCACATCCTTGTTCTGTCCTCATCCTATAATCAAAATTATGTATTGGACTTCAAGCACATCTTACTATTTTACATGTTAATACAGAAGTACATACATTACTGTTATTTTTTTAAATTTAGTAACTATATTTCAATAATTGCTTTCTAAGCTTATGTATGTTTTTTATACATTTACAAATATTCTGATAAGGAGTCCATAGGCTTCACCAGACCAAAGGGCTCCATGCCACAGAAAGGTTAAGGGCCACTGTTGTTGAGTGAGTATTAGAAAGTGAGATTTGAGATTTTCTCTAAGGTCCTCAGGGCGTGGGCCAGGGGACCTGAGCTAACGGGTGGGATTCACTGACAGCAATGGGGCAGATTCTGGGAGCAGAGGGACATTAAGATTATTGGATAAGAGCTTGGGTGGGCTTTGGAGACAAACTAAAATAGTGGCCTTGTCTAACTACAGTGTGATCTTGGGCAAGCCACTTCACCTCTCTGAGTTTCCATTTCTGCAGCTGTAAAATAGGAATAATAATATACTATACAATTGTTGACAGCATGAATTGAGAGGATATATGTGGGGCAGCAATTACTGCCTAGTTGAATGGAACTTGGCTGGCTATAGAGGGGCAGCCTTCCCTACCTGGGGACTTCCAGGGCTGAGGTACACTGTTTTAGTTTTGAGGCAGGCACTATCTGTGCCCTATACAAGCTTCCCATATCCTTCAGCTTCAGAGATACTGTGAAGTGCCCCAAACTCTAAAATACACATAGGCAGACCTTAGTCCCCTTCCGCTCCTTCTGTCCCTGGCTCACTGAAAGAAGTAGCAGGCCTACAAAGCAGATACCCTGTCCCAGAGCAGAAGAGACCCCAAGTTAAGAGAAGATGTTCCAAACCTTTCCAATACTGGCCACAGGAACCAAAGTACCTGCCTCTGGCTTCACAGAGCAGCTGGCTCCTGACCTGATATCTCATCACCCGCACCCTGTCCCAGAGCAGAAGAGACCCCAAGTTAAGAGAAGATGTTCCAAACCTTTCCAATACTGGCCACAGGATCCAAAGTACCTGCCTCTGGCTTCACAGAGCAGCTGGCTCCTGACCTGATATCTCATCACCCGGTAAGCAGTGTAGGGATTTGCAGTCCAAGCTGCCTCCCTGAGCAGGCCAAGCCAGGGTCAGACCCAGACTACCAGCCACTGGGCAAAGAGCCCTGAAGAAGATCAGGGGAAATCCCTTTACATGTCTCATCCAAAAACTTGCTTAAATGATGTTCAAAAATTCTGTTGTAGAAAGGGATATGCATTCTTTAAAAACTACATATATTGATTTTCTTGTGATTACAAATGATAAAAGATTAGAAAACACAAAAAATTTATAAAGAGAAATTAAAATCAACCATAAGCCTGGCCCTCAGAAACCAAAACTATCAACATTGTGGTAAATTATATAGTTTTATATCTTGATTTCATCACTTAAAAATACCTAGAAACATTTTCAATATGGGCTCTTAAAAGACACAAAACTATTATATCAGATGCTATTTGTAAAATGAATTGGTTACCGAGAGATGTCATGGTATTCCTAAGAACAGTATTGTGCATTTATTTTTTTTATTATTTTATTTATTTATTTGTCCTTTTTGAGACCGGCTGCACCGTGCTCAGCCAGTGAGCGCACCAGTCATCCCCATATAGGATCCGAACCCGCGGCGGGAGCGCTGCTGCGCTCCCAGCGCCGCACTCTCCCAAGTGCACCACGGGCTTGGCCCAGTATTGTGCACTTAAATATAAGTTACACCCAGAAAACTGATAGGAGGAGAGCCCAGTTTAGTCTTCTTAAAGTGCATATAATAG
Organism: Galeopterus variegatus; assembly: GCF_000696425.1. Classification (NCBI taxonomy): domain Eukaryota; kingdom Metazoa; phylum Chordata; class Mammalia; order Dermoptera; family Cynocephalidae; genus Galeopterus; species Galeopterus variegatus. Next base: position 189,132 of record NW_007726653.1, read on the forward strand.
TAAACTCTCTTCTTTCTCTTTAGCTTGAAGAGAATGTAAAGAAGATACTTTTGTGTCCTCAGCAAAGAGGCATTATATGCCATTTTTCTTTTTCATTTTCTCATATCTCACTTTTCCCCGATAAGGAGAAAGCTTTGAAAATTCACTGCTGGAAAAATGGTGTCTTACTCGAGAAAGTGCTCAGCAGCTGAGGAGAAACCTCCAGAAAGAAGTGGTATGCCAAGAAGAGCCCTGGACTTGGAAACAGAAAAAAACCAGATTCAGATGTCAGCTCTGCCACTGTCGTTCCCCCACATGTCATGAGAGACACACACCACCCTCTCCATAAGGATTAAAGGATTGTGTAGATTAAATAAGACTCTGTATGTGAAAGTGCTTTGTCAACAGTAAAATACATTGCAGGAGAGTAATCACCGATTAATGTTACAGTGGCTGTTAATAGTACTGCTGTTGTTGTTGTTTAGCTGCTTGAACCACTCACTGCAGGCACTTGGAAGGGCAGTGTCCAACAGTGGGTAAAAGCATAGAATTGAGCCAGAGCACTTCCAAGCTTAGCAGATTGTTTAAACTCTCAGTTTCTTCATCTGTAAAATGGGATCATGATAGTACACCTACCTCTTAGGACTCTTAAGAGGATTAAAATTAGTTAATTTACACACACTGCTTAGAACTGTGCCTGGTACATAATAAACATTATATAAGGTCAAGTTTTGAAAACAGTGATGAGCAAATATAAGATTGCAATAAATTTATACCAACTAAAACTATTAGGCACATTTTTAAAAGCTTTCCACAAATATATTATCATCATAAATCAGGAAGTTGGATTAGCAACCTCTGTCAGTTTCCCTAAAACCTCTGTATCCCACTCCACCCCAGCTCAGGAGTGGCCTCCTCCCTTCCTACCTTCTCAGCATCCTGCTCAAACAGCCGCAGCTGGAAACACTGGTCCAGCTTGAGCTTGCGCACGTGCCACATCTGGTGCAGGTGCTGCCGGGTGGAGTGCAGCTTGTCCAGGAGGCTGGTGATCTTGGGCACCAGGCTCTGAAAGTCAGCGCTGCCCGGAATGCAGTTGCGCCCTGAGAAGCCATCACTGCAGCGAATGCACTGCAGCAGCCGCTGCCCCTCCCGGTCCAGCTCCTCCACAGGGGCCTTCAGCACCTTCTTCTTGAGCTGCGTATGCTCATCAATGAGCCGCCGAGAGCCCTCCACGTCTACAGGGAACTCCTTCCGGGCCAACATCTCCTGTAGGTCCTCTAGGCGCGAGAGCAGGTGCACAGCGCTGTTGAAAAACTCCTCCAGAGACAGCCGCAGCTCGATCCACTCCTCATGGTTGTAGTCCAGAGAGCCGTCAAACTCCTCTGTCAGCTGGGAGGGGTCCACCAGCTTCGTGAGGCCCTCCACAGATACCATGCTCGTCTGGGAGGGGCAGACACAGAGAGGGAGACTCAGCCATGTGAGAGAAAGACCAGGGCAGAAATAGGCAGGAGGAGGGAGAGGATATGGTAAGTCCACATGAGAATGACCACAGCCTGCCTAGGAAAGGGCAAGTGTGAGACCATGAGTCCCACTGGTCAGGAGTCACAAATCAGCCAGGCTCAGCAGTTTTAACAGACTGCTGACTGCTTCAGCAAGCCTCTACACCCACCCACCATTTACCATCCAAGGAAAGATTGTCTTTAGGTCCCTGCTCCCTTCATCTTCCCTCCTCCCCACCCCAAGTCTACCACAACAGGGCTTCAGATGCTAGAAGCAGAAACTGGAAGAAAAACCTACCCAATGCCTGGAGGTCAGTTTTCTGTAGCTTTAAAACTAAGGCCCATGGACCCAGGATATCATCATGGTTGGATTAAGCAATGTGGGTCAATACTGGGGTGCAAGGATTTCTGTGCATCTTTCTGCTTCAGCCTGGGCAAGCCTCAGCCCCATCCCGAGACTTTCTCTGTTCACAGGTGCTCTTCTGTGGTACAGTGAGCAGAACCAGGGCTGGGCAAAAGGGAATCTGAGCCCTCAGTTTTCTCTGTGAGGCCCCTACAAGCTCTTGGAGAGCAGAGTGCAGAATATGTCTCTCCAGCAAATGACAGTACATCAACCACACCAGCTTATCAACAGACATCTTTTCCTTCCTAAGGGCCTCAGCCTTCTCTTCTCCCTCATGAAGAATGATAGGCTATCAAAGAAGTACCTGGGTTCAGGTCCCAGTCAACCACACCAGCTTATCAACAGACATCTTTTCCTTCCTAAGGGCCTCAGGCTTCTCTTCTCCCTCATGAAGAATGATAGGCTATCAAAGAAGTACCTGGGTTCAGGTCCCAGCCCTATACTACTAATTGCAGGCTCAGAGGCTCAGTCTCCTTCTCTGCACATTGGAGATAACAACCCACTTCTCACAGGGCTTGCTGGGATAAAATGTGTCAGTCTGTGCAAAGCACACAGGGTGCCCGGCATGGAGTACTTGTCAATCCTTGTTAGTGCAGGATTGATCTGAAGGCTGTAATGATCTGAAGCCCGCGTCATTACCTGAATCCTTCAAAGCAGTTTGTCTCTCTGTGTCTTGCTACTCTCTGTGCATACCCTCTTATTCTCCCTTTCCCTCCCATCCTTTCATAAGACACAGGAAGCAGCTGCCATAGGCAGGCAGGAGGGCTGGTCTGGAACAGTAGTTCTCAAACTTGGCTGCTCATTAGAATCCTTTGGGGAGTTTGCAAAAGCACTGATGCTCAAACCCCACCCTTAGAAATTTGTATTTAATTGACCTAAACTTGAGTTTGGGCATGAGTAATTTTAAAGGCCCCCCAGATGTTCTAATGTGCAGCCAGCATTACAAACCCCTACTAACCTTCTGCTCAAAGCAGCATTGGCATGACCTAGGAGCTTGTTAGAAATGCAGAATTGCAGGCCCTACTGCAGACCTACTGAGTCGTAATCTGCATTAACAAGATTCCCAGGGAGTTCATGTGCATTAAACTTTAAGAATTCCTATTCTAGAGCACTTTCCCCTTTGAACATGGCTCAAAATTAGCACTTTCAGGAAGTCCCCGGGATTGAACAAGGCTGGACACTCATTCCTGTATTATTTGTCACCTCAGTCTGCAGTAGGTATTAAATTTGCTATTTTAAAGATACTGCTTTATAAATATTCTTTTGAGTGGGAGGCCCCCAGCCATCTCTCCTGTACCTCTTTGTTTAGGAGGCAGAGACAAACTTGCTCAACTTAGAGTGAAAGGGTTGCAGGGAATGGGACTTGAAGGGCAGCTATGCTGAAGCAAAAGTTTCAAGACTCATTGGAAAAATCCTTTCCAGTCTCTTCAGTTTATATATTTACAGGCTTGTTGTCACTGCGTTTGTATAAACAAACCAAAAATATAAAAAGCATTTTCCTACATTCGGTAAGGGTTCTGGAAGACTATGATAGTTAACAGTTTTTATACCAAGCCAATTTTTTGTGTGTTATTTACACAGAGTGAGAACTGCCTGGATCAAGTGGTCAGGTCATTGTGTTCAATCGCAGTCTACTGGGGCCACTACCCCCCACAAAGGCGCTCCTGGGGGACAAAAGTCTAGAATGGAAAGCTGCCAAAAGATTAAAAGCAGCTCTGCCTTTACAACACACACACACACACACACACACACGCACGCACGCACGCACGCACACTTCATCCCCTTGCAGATGAGGACAAGAATTCTGAGAAAGAGAACAGCTCAAATTTGGTTAGAACAAAGATACTTAAATCATTGATTTAATCTGATGTGTTGTCATTAAAAATTCTCAGGGGACGCATGCCCTCTGGAAAACTCAATTAAAAAAACAACATGGTTTCCCTGATGATAAAGGTAATATATCATCCTTGAAAGAAAATAGAAAAATATGAACAAAATTCATCCATAATCCAGCCACTTCAAAAAAACCACTGCTAACATTTTCAGGTGTCTCTCTCAGTCTTCTTCTCCATACACACACTTGGAAAACAAATTCCAGATTACACTGCCCATACTGTTTTAAAACCTGTCTTTTTTTTAAACAATATATCCTGAAAATTTTTTGATGATACTATTTTTCTAAATATGATTATATGACTTTTAATGGCTTCATAGTATTTATGTATTAATATCACTGAAATTAATGGATAGGATACAACCTGTATATGTACATATACATGTGCATTATATATGTATATATGTGTAAGTGTGTGTGTGTGTATGTGTACATCGGTTTGTGGAAAAATAGAATTAAAAGATAACATGAATCTTTCCATGAACTTTCTGAAGTACTCTCATACAAATATTACTGTGAAAAACACTGTGATGAACATCTTTATAGACATTTTTTGTTTGTAGTTTACTTAGATTCTTACCTTTTTGCTTTGTTTAGTCATTGTATTAAGAATATTTTCCTAGAAGAATTACTAAATCAATAGATATAAACTCTTTTTAAGGCTTTTGATACAAATTGCAAAGTTTCCCCCAGAAACAGTTGTCCCAATTTACACAGCCATCAACAATAAATAGGATTGTCTAATGAAGCTGTGCATTTGGGACAATCTCTTGAGCCTCTTATTCCTGCCCAGATTCTAACTGGTAAGGACATAATGGCCAAGGAATCCTGAAACCTCAGCTCTTGACATGTTGTATATTGTAGGGTAGATGCAGAAGAGAAAGTGAGAAACATGTGGGCTGCAGAAGGAGAAGAGAAAGGAGGTGCTAAGAGAGAAAGGTCTGGCTCACCTCAAAAATGAATTTGGAGCTGCCAAAGTTGGTCTTCTGTTTCTGCCAGAAGTTGTCAGGTTTGATGATGAGGGCCACATGAATCTCAGCTGGAAAGGCTTCCTGCAGCGTTTTAAGGAGGGGCTTGATGAGGTCCCACTTGGAACCCCGCATGTCGATGATGACGGTGAAGCCACGTTTGCACACGTCCTCACTGTGGGGAGGTCAGATGTCAGGAATGGTCACTCTGGGCAGCTGAGACTTTGGAATACACAGTCGAAAAGCACCCAGAAAGCTGCATTCCCCTTAATCTGGACTGCCTTTCCAACTTCACACCAGGTCTCCTAGCCACCTTCCAACCCAACCCAAAACATACTACCTCAGAAAACTCTTCTAGATTAACTCCATCCAGCCAATAGTCCTGGCATTCTGCCTTCTCCCAGCACTTTGCAAATAACTTGGCCTTCCTAATAGTCAATTGTAACTATTGGGATGTTTACTGTTTGCATATTTACAATTATATTTGATTTCTCTTTTAATTTTTGTCTCCCTCTCTTTTTCCTAGAATGAATCATGTTCTATAAAGACAGGAATCCTGTCGCCCCCTTAAATCTGAGGTGGAGAGTTCTTGGCAGGAGTGCTGCTCTTTCCTATGCCCACATCAGTGACTGACACTAGAACACCTTACCACTGAACTCAAACTAGGTCAAAGTATCCTTTCCAATAAAAGACTCTACGCCAATTCTGCCATTTGATTAGAGAAAGTGAACAAAGTACTAATACCATGTATTTGCCAACATTGTATTAAGATGTATTACTTGTAGCTCAAAACGTATGCCAAGTTTAAAAAATCAGGTCGCTGAGTCATGCTGATCATTCAGAGATAGCCATGTGTGGGACTGACTGGAACAATGGATGCAATCCAATTGTCTCGTGTGCTTATATTATAAGAGCAGGGTGTGAAAATGCACATTTCAGAATGCTAGGGAGGGATGGGGTAGGTAATTCTTGAAATCAAGGCCAGTTGAAGTGACAGTGACTTTCTCAAAAATCAAGAGATAAGCAGACTAAATGAATCAAGATATTGCTATATAACATATAAAATAGTAAAGTTTATTTAAAAACTGAACTTTGACCATAACTCCCGAGAATAGAAAGAAAAAAATGAATGTGAAAATATTTATCTCAGTTTGGAAGAAAGTCTATGTTTTGGTAGTTAGGGTTCTTTCCTTCTCTATTTTTGGATTACGTAATATACCCATTTATTTTACAACTTAAAATAGACTTTAATTAATTCACATTTTTTTTATATATAAAGTTGGTAGTTAGGGTTCTTTCCTTCTCTATTTTTGGATTACGTAATGTACCCATTTATTTTACAACTTAAAATAGACTTTAATTAATTCACATTTTTTTTATATATAAACACTGGTGTAGTATTTCCTTAGGGTCCTTCACTTATTTTCCCACTTTCCAAATTGTACTTGTTTAAACCACTATGCATGTGACGTGACCCTCAGATATGCCCTACCACATCTCAGTCACTTACAGCTACTGGCAATAAGGCCACAGTCGGAGGATTTAGATCACAAAAGGAAACAAAAAACCCTTTTCAGACTTCATTCTCAAATCTCAACCAGTGATGAAAATGTCACAGCTCCGTGAAGAGACCACAGCTCCTGCGACTGTGTGCATGTCTCAAGCACAAGGCAGCTTACTTAGGCCTCCTAGTTAGAAAACTCTCCAGGTGAGGGGCTCTCTCCAGCATGGGAGGAAGACTGAGTCTTTGTTTCTCCCCAAATCCTGCATCCTAAAGAAAAGGAGTTGCTTCTTGTTCTCTGACACTTATCGAATCAACAAGTGGGCAAGGTCTTCCATGAATAATTTTCTCTGCCTTCCTGTCTGAAAGCAATGTGACTTTTTCTTAAATCACAGGATTTCTTTCCCATCATAAGAGGAACACCTGCTAATTATAGAAAAGTTAAAATATTCAAAGTTCTACATGATATGCTAATGGTAGGAGCTTACAATACTGTGGACTGTTACTTTTCAATCTTTTTTGTACATATATTTTTCATATGGTATAGTGTTCCACTTTTCACTGTAACAGTTTTTCCTCATCTAACATTTCTTTGAAACTGTTACATTTAATAATATATAGTCTATCTTATACTTATGCCATAACTTATTTGATCATTCATTATTGCTTTACAGAAAATTATATCAACTTACATGTCCACCCGCGATGTATGAGAGTACCTTCCTCACCGTATCCTCACCAGCACTGGTCACTGAATTTTTAAAATCTTTGCCTATTTTCTAAGAAAAACATTACATTACATTTAAATTTGCATTTCTTTGATAACTGGCTATAGCCTATTGGCCCATAAGTATTTCTTCTGTGAACTACCTGATCAGTTCTTCCATCCATTTCTGTATTAGGGTGTAATAGCTTTCTGTTGGGGTTTAATGTCTTTTCTCACTGAGTGTAGATTACTTTAGCTCAACTCACATTTGTTGCATGCCCACTTACGTCAGGTACTGCAACATAACTGTGGGTCTTGCCCTTCCTCTGAGATGACAGTCTTCCTTATTTTCCTGCTCCCCAGGCTCGATCCCTGTTACCGTAATTACACTGACATGAGAAATCTCCATCCCTAACAACAAACATTCAGTGTTGCTACCAAGAACTGGAGGTTGACTATCCCCACATCTAATTGTGACAGTCAGTAGCAGGTTACACCCTATTAACTAATCTTTTCTGACAACTAAAAGTAGAAAGCAGGTACTAATATTCTCTAGGAAGTTCTCACTAGCTCAGGAGAAAGGGCCTAGGGGCTGAATGCTGAGAACAAATCTAATTGGCATCTTTCTGTGAAGACAACCTAATCTCACAAGGTGCTTGTGTGTTTGGTTTCAAGTAAAGGGCATAGCTAGGGAGGCAAAGAACTGTTTACCACATGCTTTTTCTATGCCAGGACTCAGGCTGGACACTTGCCATATGTTATTTCATTTTTTCTTCACAATAACCATATAAACTGGATATGGTTATCTCCATGTAAGAGAAGATGAAATTGAGGCACAAAATTTGCCTAAGGTCACACGACTAGTAAAGTAGCTAAGCAAAAATTAAAAACTAGGACTATCGACTTTAAAGTCCATGCTCAGATCCCTATAGCATACTACAACCCACCACACTGACATTATGTGTGGTATTTTTGTGTTTGGGGACAGGAGTTGGGGGTCAGCAATGAGGAGATTAGGTTAGGGAGCTCACAGGAGATGCGGGAAATTAGGGCAAGGAGTCCAAGTAGATGACGTCCATTCTGCAGTCTACGTGAAATCACAAAACCCCAGAAGCAAAAAAGCATGGCATATTGAGAAAGTTCAGGTAATGCACTTTGGCTCACGTGGGTAAGGGGCAGACAGTGAAGAGAGAGAGGCTGCTCTGAGTGCTTTAGAGAGCACTGTTCTGGGCTCTGCCCCTCCTCTTCCACACCCTCCCCCCAGGGGCCAAGGAGACTTGCCCACATAGAGTTCATGCAGCACACTCCTCTGCCCCTTCTAGACCAAGCTCCTAGCACCTGAAACCCTAAAACTCTCTGCCCAAGGGCCCTTAGCATACTTCCTGGGCCCATGGGTACCTCTTTTCAGGGTCTAATCCCCAAGGGCAAGTAACAGCACCATTCTGCGAACCTACAGGCTGAGGGGTAGCACAAGGCTACTATTTGCAAGAATGTGGCTGGAACATGGGTGTGTGAGTTGGGGGTTACATGTGCATGCATGAGGCCCTCTGTCCTGCAGGACAGAGCTGGACAGTGCACAGGAAGGTAGGCAGAGCATGGGCTGGGGGCTAGTCTCTCCATGCTGCCATGTTTGGGCTTGGAACTCAGAGTCATCCAACAAATCTAAATTTGAAGTTGGCCTCCTAGGTTGCTATGAAGATATATTTGTCAAGGTAGAAGGACAGAACGTGTTTTATTTAATAGTTTGTTAGCTTGCCACATTAGTTTTAAATATTCAGACAAAGGGTATGTGGGTTTCCATTTGTACTCTTGCCCCTGGCATCACAATGTTAGAATCAGACCTTACAAGAGAAGAGGCTGGAGTGGAAGCAGACTTCAAATCAGGATGCATCTTCTGTGCCAAGGCAATGAGAAACCACTGAAGGGTGTCATTCAGGGAAGGAACATGACCAGGTGATGTGGAAAGACTACTTTCCAATTGTGCAGTAGGAGAGTGAACTGGGGTCAGCCCAAAGGAGTGGTGAAAGTAGAAGCAGAGAAACCACCTCCTTTGGGTCCTTGCTAAAATGATTCCTCCATGAAGTCTTCCTTGGATCACCCTCTTTAAAACAATAACTGTCACCTGACACTCCCTATCCCTTTTCCCTGATTTATCTATCTCCTTAGCAGTTACTACCATCTGGATAATACATTTTATTTATTTATTGTCTAACTTCCCTCGCTGGAAAGTAACCTCAATGAGGGCAGGAATTTTTATAATCATTTCACTGGAGGATTTCCAGTGCCTAATACAGTGCCTGGTGCATATGAAGACTCAATACACTGAGGTAGTAGAGGTAGCATTAAAGGGTGTGGAAACTAGAACCAAATGTCCTAGGTCTGAATCCTGGCTCCATCATCTACCTGTTATGGAAACTTGGGCAGGTTACTTTTAACCTCCCTGTGCTTCCGTTTGCACACTGTAAAACATGAATAATAACAGTAACTAAACATTACAAGTTGTCTTAAAGGCTAAGTTTGTTAATATCATCAGGCACTTATGATAGTGCCAGACACATGTCAGTACTATGTAAGTCTTAGCTGCTGTAGGCAATGCCATTGGTGCCCCACCCAGAGCCCCCTGATTGACCACTGTGTCCTTCCTCCAGTTCTGTGAGTGTTGCAGCCATCAGCTTATGCCTGTGGCCATCTCTGGAGACTCACCTGTGGCTGTGGGCACCACTTCTCCAAGAACCTAGGCAGTCATATCCCACCCCAGGCTGGCCAATGCCTCTTGTGTACAGGTGTGCCAAAGCCTGGCCCTTTACCTCATGGTGGAGGAACTCTGGAGTGTGATGCATGCTCCATAGCCTCCCCAGCCTCCAGTGACACCAAGACCTTGCTTGGTCTTTCCCCTTTCCCAACTCTGCTTTTCTCACTCCCTCACAAGTTTTTCCTGAACAGCACACCCTTATTAAATCCTTTCCACCCAAATCCCTGTCTAAATGGGGCCAGCCCATGGCTCACTCGGGAGAGTGTGGTGCTGCCAAATCCCTGTCTCAAGAAACACAGCCTGAGACATTTATTTTTATTATTGTGTTATGAATAATAACGTGCATATAAATGATATTCATACATATACAAAATTCTTTTTTTTTTTTTCCTTTTTGTCTTTTATCGTGACCGGGAACAGGATCGCAACCCTCCGTGTCGCGCCCGTACCGCGACCGGCAACGGGATCGCAACCCTCGGTGTCGCGCCTGCACCGCACTCAACCAGTGAGCGGACCGGTCTCTATATGGGATCCAAACCCTTGGCGGGAGCGCCACTGCGCTCCCAAGCGCCGCACTCTACCGAGTGCGCCACCGGGCCAGCCCCATATACAAAATTCTGAAGGCAATTTGATACATGGTCTGAAGATTAAAAGAGAAACATGGGCTGGAAATTTTAATGTGGGAGTCACATAGTACCTGGCACATAGTAGACGTTCAATAACATTTGCTGAATGAATATCCATGAATGGGTGGGAGCTGATGTACACAGAAGTGGGTGAAATCACCCAATGGAAAGGAAGAAGAGGAAAAGAACCATCCTCTGAGTCAAGGATAGAATTAATGAGAATATCAATGTTTATGAGATGGGAGAAGAAAGTAGATGAGCCTGAGGAAAAAATGCAGAGTTTAGAGAGAACTAGGAGAGAGGAGTGAGGTCAAAGAAATAAGAGAAGACGAAATTTCAAGGAGGAACCGCAGTGTCAAATGCTGCCAAGTTAGGTCATTAACTGAGACCAGAATTATTGCATTTAGCAACTAAGAGGCCATGGCCCCATGGGGTGCTGAGGTACTATGGCCAGAACTAATGTTGGAGAAGGGAAGTAGTCTTCCTAGTCGATCTCTATAGTGATTAGAAGGAAATGTCAAAGTCATCAGGGGCTGCTTGTGATGCTCACCCATCCCTGATCCCATCTCTTCAACTCCAGAAGCAGCCAGGGCCTGCACAGTGCTCTTTGGCCACCCAAAGCCCCACAGTGGCTCCCCAGCTGCCCTCTTCTCCTCTCACTCAGTGTGCTTAGATGGGGGCAGTTTGAGCAAACCAGTTAGCACTGGAATATAACCAACAGGCAGCCCTCCTCTTCCCTTTAGGTGACTTACCTTTTAAAAGATATTTATTAGTCAAATTAAATATCCAGAGGCAGACTTTTGCACTATGTATGGTGAGAACGGGAGCACAGAAATGTGAAGTTTGGAGCAGCAGGCCTTTAAACCCACTCAAGAGGGGAAAGGGCAGGGAGTGACCCCTCCCCAACTCTCACACCCACCCCCTATTTGAGAGGGAGACAGCAGCCACCACTCCACCCCCCTGCCCCACTACTTCGCATCTGGGGTTTAGGCCCCCTTGGGCCCCCTCAGCTAGCCTCTCACCCTTTGTGATAAATTACAGTGCCTTCAAGCTGAGCTGTGAACTGTTTCATCGACTCTCCAGGGCTCCCGGGCCCAGAAGTCATAAACGTATACTGAATGACCAGATGATTGATCAGCTCTTTCTTGTACTCAGTTCTAAACCATTTACTCTTTTGTTAAATGTCACTGGGGCTGTTTTCACTCAGCAAGCCTGTGTTATCTCAAAAAAGCATTTTCATCACTTTATGCCAATGCTTCTCAAACTTTAGTGACTTTCATTATCACCTAGGATACCTGTTTAAAAATACTGACTTGGGGGCTGGCCCCGTGGCTCACTTGGGAGAGTGCAGCGCTGGGAGCGCCCGAGCCCACGGGTTCGGATCCTATATAGGGATGGCCGGTGCGCTCACTGGCTGAGTGTGGTGCGGACCAGAAAAAAAATACTGACTTGGGGGACACTTCCCAGATATCCTGGTACAAGTCAGTCTGGGATGAGGCCCGGGAGTGTCCCTCAGTGATCCAGGAACAACACTTAGACTCTCTAAGGTGTGGTTTGTGAGAGTTTAATAATAAATACTCACTTCGTCTAAATCAAACATTAGGAAACACATTAATAAATAGTGGGTAACACACAACTATATCAAGACAGAGTAACAAAGAAATTAATCAGAACAACATTTGCAAAGTGAACCAACAGCTACACTATACAGGAGCCTATCAAAAACGTTTGCAAGTTTCTCTCTCCATAGCCTCACGCTTTTTCATATGGAGTCATTTATTGCAAGCATAGGCTTGAAAGGATTTCTGCCATTGTAGTAAATGACTCCACCTCTTTTTGTGAAGACTGACCTCCTATCTTGACTTACAGAGGCTTTCCCTGAAGGGCTGGGCAGCTGCCCTCCTCAATGCAGCTGATTGTACTCAATCAGGTGACTGCTGAAAAACTGCTTTCCTGGGCTTCCCTCTCTTCTAAATTGCCGTGAAATTGCTGTGGAGTTTCCAATTATTATACACCTGACCTGGGTAGCCTCGTCTCAAACTTCTGGGCAAGTCCTGGGTGTCTCTCTAGGTGCCTCTTAGGTCCTGCCTACCCACATATGATGCCTCCAGAGTTGCTTCTTGTCCCACTGGGCTGTGGACTATGTGAGGGCTGGCTCCAGGTCTGATGGATCCAAGTGTGGAGGGCATCAGTGGAGGGGGATGTGAGAAATAAATGAATAACCATGTCACAACTGACCTTTTTCATTCATGGTGGCCTCCCATGCTTAGCAGAGATCACAATTTAGCAGCCACTATTGAGTCCAATCCCTAAAACTGGCTTTATTGGGCATAGTTATTTTTTGTAATGCTTTCACCTGTCTTTCGAGGCAGACAAACTCTCCACTCTTCAAACCACTCCAGGTCACTTACACGACCTATCTGCTTGCTGGCTTTTGAATTTGCCTTCTCTGTCTTAGCTGTTATTATTCTCCCAGCCCTGATTCACACATTAGAAGACTCAATGGTCTCACCCTGGTCTCAAGTTACAGGTTGTTCTGGGACCTGGACAGCAGGGCTGAGCACCTAGCAACCGCAGGCCAGGGCTTCACTCTGGGTTATAGTCTGGCCTCAGGGAGCCAAGTGCCACTTCCTCCCATCTTGCCTCCCGATCCTTGCTCCCTCAGATCCTCCCCAGGTCCCTTCCAGAGCAAAGCCCAGACTATTTCTCTGGATTCTATCCTGGCCACATTAGTGAGTCACCATGGATACTTTCCATTATCATCTGACCAAAAGGTTGGATTCAAATGCTACCCCCTCTCCTTCTCTGATCTTGCCTACCTTCCTGCCTGATGTCCTCTGTCAGAGGGATCTCTCCCTCACTAAAACAGACAGCATATTACCCACACCTTTCTTAACACCTTTACTAGTTTCAATTTTGTATTAGAATTTGCTCTCTTATACCTCTATGCCTTTGTGCCTGCCACAACCTCATCATTGCCTGGACAACTTCTACTCATATTTCAAAGCTCAACTCACAAGACTTCTTCTTCCAAGAAGTCTTCTCTGACTGACACATTTGCTCCCCACCTAATTCCATCCCCGATGGGATAAAGACTCTTCCTATGCATTGCCATGACCCTGTGCTTACCCACCTGACAACTGTCATATATGAAGTAACTACAGCCAAGCTCTGGCTGACCAATATCTGCATCCTCACAGAGATTTATATGGCTTCAAAAGGAGAATCTACTCATGAAGTTGCTTCATAAACAATAAGGTGTCACATATATATACAATCATAATATCCATTAACTCATTAACTTATTCATCCAACAAATATTTTTGAGTATTTACTTGTGGCTGGACCAGTGCTAGGCACTAGGGATTTAAGTGTGGGCAAGACAGAAACATGAAGGCTATATTCTACAAGGAGAGATGGGCACAAGACAGTAGCTAAAGAGAATATATATAAATTATGGTGATAAGTCTTAAGAACTTATCAGGTTGTCAGGACAGGCCACTTGAGGAGCTGACATTTAATTAGAAACCTAAACTGAGAACTAGTTAAAGGAACACTAAAAGAATAATTCAGGTGAAGGGAACAGTGTGAGAAAAGGCCTTGAGGTGGAAAAAAGCCTGTGTACTGCCTGCATCTCTGCTACAGCGTAGTTCAGTAAGGAAGCAGAAGACCAGCAGCCATATCTGGGCAGAGCTCTAAATCTTGAGGACCTGAAAACTTCAAGCTGGAGAGACATATAAAATGAGAGCCAAACTACTGAAACTTGGAACAGCTGTTTGGAAAAAACGGGACATATTCATATATTAATGATAAAAGCTAACTTTTACTGAGCACATGAGGCCATCTGTATGTTAAGCATTTTATATGCATTATCTTATTTATTCTACACATGAAACTCACAAGTAGCTGCTACTATTATCCCACCTTATAGTTAAGAAAACCAAGATTCAGAGAGGTTGCTTAAAGTCACCAGGAAGGGGTAAAATGAGGATTTGGACCTACGTCTGTTTCACTCCAGTATCTTTGTATGACACCACCATGCTATCTTGCCTCACAGAGGTACAGTACACTTGAGCTTAAAAAATCTTAATGCTTGTTTTTGCCAGCCCTCATGTTATAGCTGAGGACAGCAAATTCCAGAGGAGGGAAGTGACTTGCTCAAGGTCACACATCCAGTTGACACATCCAGGTGTCAACTGCCTTACTCCAGGTTTTTTACTAAGCCATGAGAACTCTGGAACTGACAAGAAGAAAAATCCTCCCTTGAAGAAGTACACATCTGGCTTGGAGGCCCAGGGTATCCTGTGTGAGATTAAAGCCCTGACTAGGGAATAAGGACCATCCAGCTCATGGTTGCCATAGTGCTCTGGCAGCAGAGAGATGGCCTGATCCCCTTTGATCCAGCTCCTGTGATGCCACCTGAGATTTACCCCATTTCTATGAATGTCTGGCAGATTCTCACTTGAAACAGCTGCTGGAATAAATATAACATAGCTCTATGCTGATGGTAGTTGGGGAGCAGAGATGTGCAATGAGCACCACTCGAGCAGACCAGCTGAGGTGACAGGGCTTTTGCTTACCTCCTCAGTGTGTGTGGCTGAGGGCTGATTCAATTGATGCTAGTTGTGGGGTGTCAGCAGTATGGGGGTGTCAGCATGCCACTGTGGGGTTCAGGAGCCCAGTGCTTTGGCAGTGATGGAGCAAAATAAACCTTCAAATCAGACCTATTCACTAAGTTGTCCAGGGAAAGAGACAGAGTAGACTGGGTTAGAGGCCTAGACTGGTCACTGAGGAGTGGTTAACAGACAGGAGGACAGGGAAGTTAAGGACTCCCCATTTAATGAGGGTGGCACGGCCCCGCCACAACACAGCTCTGGTCCTATAGGAGTAGCATTCAGGATGATTTGGAGAGATGATCTGGAGAAGTCTTACCCATGGTGCCTGGACAGCCTTTAACACCTGGAGACTGTTCACCATGAGCTGAGAGAAACAAGAAAAGGGAGGAAGGAAAAGTAGCCCCAAACAAGTCATCTGCTTCACACTTTCCCTTAGAACTGTGCTGTACCCATGTCTCCCTTGAATCATTTCATGACCCATTTGGGGAATTCTCACACCACTCTTGGAGTGTGGAGTCTCTGGCTGCGGGATCCAGATTTGTTGGAACATCTGCCCATGCCCCAATCTACTTAACCTGCCTTCTGCTCCTTATTGCTATCCGAACAGTGGTAGCAGTTCTCTGTCGATTGCCCCAAACCAGACCACACTCGCTTTCTTAACCACCAGAAATCAGCAGGTGTTAAAAGAAAAGTGTTACAGACACATTAGCACCTGCTCTAAGCGTTCTAATTGGTATAATCAAAAGTAGTAAAAAGAGCATTGAAGGAGGCAGTGCCTTAGAGAGAAATGAGCCACTCTCGGGAATGTTGTGTTGTGAATGACTGTCTGCTCCCACAGACAGTTCTCAAAGTCACCCTTCATAACGGGAGGTCTCCTGGACGGCTGCATGTCCGAAAGGCAGGAGACAGGTGGGAGGCTCCCTTTGCCCATCATTCACCTCTCTCCACTGGGTCACCAGTGACTATCCACCATCAACTGGCTTCTGGCAAGATGTTATTCAGCTGTCATCAAGACTCCTCAGGATCCATGTTAACACATCCAGAGGTTTCCTAGGAAGACACCCTCTGTCCTCTTTCTCAGGTCATTATTATTCCAAAGAATTGGTATCTCTTCTACCCATGTAACAACATATTTTTTGCCTGTGCACCTCTGGCCTGTGATACTAGGGCTGCTGCGGGGTAGGTGAGGTGCAATGTGATGTTTATCCTAAATCTAAACCTCAATTCCTCCTCTGTAAAGTGGGGAGATTCTTGACTAATTGGTCTGGGATTAGACTCAATAATTTATAAAAGTTCCCCTGGTGATTGTAACGTGGGGATAGTTAAATGCTATTAATGGTAAGATTATAGAGATCTGTTTGCCCGTTTCCTGGTCTAGAAACTATCATTGCCAGTTCCCTACCCTTGAGTGTGCCAGAAGCAAACTTAACTCTTGCCCCAGTCAGAGTCCCAGGGAAACCCTAACTGGAGACCAAATGAGAAAGGTGGCACTTTCTACCTCTTTAAAGTCTGCTACCTAATTCCACCCAAATGAGGCTGTTTAAGCAACAACCACAAAAACCCAATTGCAAATGTCAGGAGTGGGGAGGTGGCCAATTCTTTTTATTCCCCCCTTGGTCAGGGCATGGTGAAGTATTAAATAGCACAGACTCAGTCTCCAAGTTTGCAACTGGCATTCCTATGTGTGTCCATAAAGTGACAGGTTGGGTGGCCTAAAATCACACAGCGGGACCACTGCATCAATGTATTGACTTGTCCTCAATGCTGCCTTTAACAAACACTTCTAAAAATCAAGTCTGCTCAGAAAGAACAAAGATTTGCCATCCAGCAGATAGTCAAAAGGGCATACTTCCAAAGAGTTCCAGGAATGGCACGGGTGACAGCAGGACTGGGGCAAAAGCAGACAGCGCCAAAGGATGAACCCCATGGAGAGGCCAGCCTGGGTTAGCTATGTAAACCCTGATGTGTTTGTCAATCTGCAAGATGCTCTTACAGCCTCACATTCTCTAAAACACAACTTCACTAACCAAAGGAAGAGACATACTTGCTGAATCAGAGTGGTCTAGAGACACAGCATTTGGAAGGAGCTACTATTAGCTAAGAGAAGATGATGGCAACTCAGCAAGGACTGGAATCATTGCTCCTAGAAGTCTGGGGCTGGCTGGCCAGACAGGGAAGGTGGCAGAGAAGTGAAATCAGGTGGGGGTGGGATGGAAATTGATGTGTCCAGTTCAGGACAGCAGCTTCCTGTCCTATTTCCCACCCTCCCTCACTGTGCATCCCTTCCTTCTGGGCCATTCAGAACATGAAGCAGAAATGAAGTGGAAACCAAAGCAGCAGAGGGAAAGGAAGAACAAACAAAACAACCTCTCCACACAGCCCTCCCGACTTCCCTGGCCCTCCTGGCCCTCCTCACACAAACCCGAGGGCCACTCTCCTCTGGCCTTTTCCATCCGTTCGTTCTCCCTCCTCCCCCACAGTCAGCTGTGTGAAAAACAATTCATCTTTTAACTTTTTTAAAAAAACAAAAACCAAAAAAAACCCCTGCCATTATAATTACTGCTCAAACATCTGTGAGTAGACACAGAGTCCACGTTGCAAAGGCTTCTCCCTCCTCCCCCACAGTCAGCTGTGTGAAAAACAATTCATCTTTTAACTTTTTAAAAAAAACAAAAACCAAAAAAAAAACCCTGCCATTATAATTACTGCTCAAACATCTGTGAGTAGACACAGAGTCCACGTTGCAAAGGTTGTGACCTAAGCGCAGTGCCTCAGTCACCCAACTATAAGACACATGGAGTTCTTCTAAAAAGAAGAGAGCTGATGGAAACCAAGAAAGGCTGCAACAGTGTGGCTTTATGCAGCCCTTAGCTGGTGTGCTGCCTCCCACCAGGCTAGGAGCCAGAGCAGTACCTCTCCTGGGCTCAGCCCACTCCATCCATCTTCACCTCCCTCCACCCTCTCATGGGATCCCCCACTCTCCATCCGAGCTCTGGTTTCCTGGCAAGGCAGGTGGAATCCTTGTTAGTAACCACACGTTTCCTCCAGGAAACATCTCTCAGTGCCTGCACATACCTCTTCTCCTCCCCGCCTCCTCTTTCTCCTTAAGTAACTGGCTCCTTCTTGAGAGCCCAGTATTCTTTGCCTGAAGCACACACAGGCACATGCACACACATTCCCACCAACACAGACAACGCTACACCTCACACAAGGTCACCCTCTAGGCCATGCCCACTGGCCTTCACAAAACACTGCGGGAGCTCCATTTCCTGCAGGGCAGCTAAACTGCTTTCCCTCTGACACCCAGCCAGTGTTGCCCTGGCAAAGGGGACTGATGAGGTCCCATGGTTTACGTGGAGGTAAAACCCTATGGTGGCTCAGACACTAGTGGGAACCTGGGAGCAGCAAGAGAAGTCAAGGAGAGCCAGGGGAGGAACCCTGGGAGTGGGGAGGAGGACGTTCAGAACATGGGACAGAATAGGAAGGGTCAATGCAAAAGGCTCCAAATCAGAACCAAATAGGCTGCCCCCACGCAAAGCCAGCTCAGAGGCTCTGAAAGCTCACATGTGGGTGGAAGAATCTCCCGCTCATGACTCTGGGGAGGACCTGACCCCCATGGGTGCTGCTCTGGGGATGCTGCTTGTCCAACAGGCTCTGTCCATGTCAGGGGGCAGTGCAGAGTTGCAGGGAGCCCAGGACTGGCATCCTGGCCCCAGGAACACCACTAGTCAGCTGGGTGGCCCTGGACACATCACCACACCTCTCTGGACAGGACTCCACCCTTTCAAAGGGAAGGAGTTGGTCTTGCTGATCCCTATAACCCTTTCCTGACTTGAGCTTCAGGATTCTAATCCATCCCCTTCCTTTATAATCCAGGCCAGATTTTATCTCCAATAAATTGTCTTGGTTAAGTCCATTTAACTGGTAAGCTTGTTTGACTGCTGCCTTGAAAATATTTAGTTTTTGTCTTCTCCAGTGGATACTGGAACCTCAACCAGACCACAAGCCTTCCTGAGGGCAAGGTCTGCCCCCACCCCTCACCTCCCCACTGCCTTGTTAGTCTGCAACTTCAGCCAGGGGATCATTTGACCATTCCCTCTGAGTTGGTGTGTATATGGGAACTAAGCAATTGTCCTGTGTAATTTAATCCACAATTAAATCTGGACTGATCTGCAGTCATCCTAATAGAACACTCTATCACAGTCAGGGCTGGGTGAAGGAGAGGAATGTCTTGCCTTCCTCCAAGTCCAAAACAGGGAGTTTCTCTTCAGCAAGTGAGTTCTGAAGCCTAAATGTCCTGCAAATGAAAACAGCCTACGGTCTGGAGATGGAGGACATTCTCTTCCTCACAGAGAACCAGGGAGGAGAGCGTCTCAGCACTAGGTTCAGACCTTGCCTCAGGCACCAGGCCAAAATCTGGCACATGAATTACTGGTGATGGGAACAGATAACATTCCAGCTCAGGACAAAACAGTCTGAGAGACAGGAGGGAGAAAAATACGCCTATTTAGTGTTTTGGAGTAGCTCTCAAAACCAAGGCAGTTTGACCTAGAACAAATGGGGGGTGGGAGGTAGAGGGAGGCTCTGAGAGAAAAGGAAAACAGGGCCAGGGCCATCAGGACACACGTTTGGATTACGTCAGTAAATTATCCGGAAAAAGATTTGTCCTCGCTGAGTCACCGTGGCTGACAAAGTGCTCCTGTCTGGGTTCCGGGATAAATGTGGCTGGCTGTCAAACTTGCTCAATTTAGAAACAGAAATACACCTCCATGGTGAGACAGAGTCCACTCCTGATTCCCTGCATGCATCTCCATGCTTCATGTCCCTTTCCCCTTGGGGAGTTCCCAGTCTAACTGAATTCAGCCGACTTGCAAGGTGGTGCTTCCAAACTCAGGGGCAAGGAACAAAACCCACCGTTCCTACCGTCAAGAGGTTTACCGTCCATCAGGGACAAAGCTTGTGGACAATCTGATCTCACAGAAGAGACAGGACCCCTCCCCACTATATGATGAGTTTTCTAGGTTCAAAAGTCTTTTTCAAATTTTGTTCAAATTATTAGCTCTGCTTATATAATGCTGAACTTTTAAGAAAAAAAATTGTGAAGAAATCTTTTTCTCTAAAGCAATCTAAGAAGAAATGAAATGGGATAGAGAAGGCAAGGGGCTTTTTTCTTTCAGTGAAAGTGACAGTGGCAAACTGGTACAGAAATTTTCTGCAACTGGAGAGCATATTTACCAGAGTTATAATCTTAGCAACAAAAAGCTCTAGGTGGTGATGTTTTTCTTGTTCTCACCTTCCACGTTCAAAGAAAAAGAAATAATGTATGAAAGGGAAGGTTTGAAAAGATAAATTAAGACTTGTATCTTCAGTGTCTGTGGCTGATGAAAATGGTGAGGGAGACCGTGGGATTCTGAGAGGTAAGCACACTTGCAGCACAGTGACTTTACATCTCAATTGGAAGCTTTCTTTTTTTGTTTGTTTTGAGTTTAATTTTAATTTTTTTTTCCTTTTTGTCTTTTTTGTGACCGGTAACGGGATCGCAACCCTCAGTGTCGCGTGCAATTCTAAAGAAAGTCAAACTGGAAATATAACCCAGGAAATTTAGAAAGCAATTTGTTGTTTCACCAGCCTTAAAAAAAAAAATGTCCATGATTGCCACAAATCTATCCCAAAGATGTAGACAAAGGTTTATACACAAAGATGTTTACTGAGGTTTATTTATAATGGTCAAGTTTTGAAAATGACTTAGATGTCTAATGACAGGGTTAATTAATATATGCATCCCAAGACACACTATTATATGTGAAAAGTTTTTAATGTTATGAAAATATTCTTACAGTATAATGCTAAATGGAAAAAAGCAAGGAGCAAAATTGAATAAACAATATGATTCAATTCTGGTTTTAAAAAACTCTAAAAAAAGACAAAGGAAATATGTCAATATATTAACTACCTCTAGGTGACAGAGTTACAAGTGCTTTTTTAAAAGTTCTTTATATTTTTCTGCACTTATTTTCTACAATAAGGAATTATTTTTCTAATTTAAAAAAATAGGCAACGATTTTGTCACACCGTTAGGCACATATATCTATTTATTCAGTATTTCTTACAAGCCTAATAAGTGTTACTGTCCCTGTGGCTATAACTACTATTACTACTAGCTCTAATCCTAAACTTAAACACAACCCTAACCCTAACTTTGACAAAGCAGTGCTAGGGACAATGAAGAAAAAGTGACAAAATAAGGTCCCTACCTTCAAGCAAGGCAAGGGAAAGACACTGCCACTTGTTGCCAGCTCTTTCTCTGTGCTAAGTCCTAGGCTTAGTACTTTATATGTGCTATCTTGTGTAATTCTCAATACCATTTTGTTTGGTAATAACTTTATACCTATTTTGTAGGTGAGAAAATTTGCTAGCAAGCATACATACTTCTCCTCCTAGAGAGGAGAGTTCTAGGATTCGTTCTTCCTGGGCTGAAATCCCCTGCATACTTTCTAGGTGTCAATATTTTTCATCGAGCCCACTCTTTCCTTCTCTGTTAGTCCACAGTTCCACTCCCACTAAGTCAAGAGTACACACTGAAGACTCATGTGAAGCAGAAACAACACCCCCTCTTATTAGGAATCCTTTTGTCCAGTGCTGAGTCCTTGATTTATCACCTAAAGACATTTACTGGTTCCTGGAATAACCAGGGCTGCTTCTCATAGTTACTTCATGACCAATTGGTTTCCGCCTGATTGCCCTGGTTATTGTTCTCCAGGGAATCACAAATGCTTGTCTCTCTGCATTTGAAGCATCATGGCTGGCTCTTACCCCACTCCCCACAACCTGTTTGTTTTCACAGGCAGAGACACAAACCTGCCAAGTCCTACAGTGGTGGCATGGCCATGGAAGTGAATCAACCTCAAAATGCATATTAGCTAACTGCTGATTCCAGAATTGTAGTTCTGATGCCAGAGCAATGCAGAAGATAGAAACAGGCAGGCAGCCGAGTGAAAGAAACAACAAGATCCAAGGAAAATGAACAGGATGACCATCGCTAGAGTACAAGAAAGATCACCCCCACCAATCCAGGCTTTACATTCAAGATCCCTGCACCTTACAGTCTTTTATTCATCTCTTTAGTTTCTATGGTCTTAAGTGCTTTTGTTTTTTTCCTGCAGCTCTTGGTGTAATTTGGTAACTGATTCATAGCTGACTATCATCCACAGATAAGCATAAATGGGCAGTCTACTCATCTAAACCTGAACCCCAACCCCTGGAGGAGGAACTCTGAAACCCCTCTACCAGCACCCCCCAACCCCCTCCACTGTCCTTCACGTCCACAGCCACCATGGCTACTGCCTTAACCAGCAGAAGCCTAGGTTTGAGGCAATCACTACCTGCATTTTCCACCTGCAGCAACCTTCATGCTTAGGTTCCAAAGAGAACCCTTGGAAAAGTAGGTTTGAAGTAGAGGTGGTCCCTGCCCACCATTGATACAACTGTCTACCCTCCACCCGCACCATCACACCCTTCCATTGTCCCCTTGTTGCAATCCAGTCTTAGCCCATCCTTCACAGTCTGCCTTTTCACTCTCCCCAAATTGGTCCCCCCACTCCATCACCACTCTGCTCTGGCCTCCTCATCTCTTCAGCTCAGGCTCTGGTGCTAGATCATTTTACTCCAAATTATACTGGCTGTGTGCCTACAAAAGAGTTACCTAACCTTTCTAAGCTTCAGTTTCCTGATATGTAAAATGGAAATAATAATACTACCCATCTCCAAGTCTGTGAATTAAGTTAATGCATATAAAATACATATAACAGTGCCTGGAACCGATCTAGTAAGTGATCATTAAATGCTAGCTGTTATTGTTATCTTTAACTTATATTATTGCAACTTCTTCCTCATTTCCTAGGCTTCTCCTGATTCCATCTTCCACTCAGCTGCCAAAGAGTATCTCCTAAAATGCAATATTAACCATCTTTCTCCTACTGAAAAGCTGTCCCACTGCTCTTTATTGCCTATCAGTAAAACTTAACAGGACCCACGGAATTCTTACATGCCTTTCTGCCCCATCCTCTGCCACTCTCCCCAAAAGACCCCATACTTCCACCATCCTGAGGTTTTGGAAATTAATCTGAACACCCTCTAATCTCCCTTGGTCCACCCCCTGGCATTTCTCTGAGCCCTTTTCTCTGGCTAGACTGTCCCTACCCTTTGTACTTTTGTCAAAATTCTCTTAAGGCTTCCTACCTCTGCTAAGAGAGCTCCTCCCTTCTGAAGCCTCCCCATTCCCAGTCAACAATGATGCTTATGTTCCACACACTGTGAGTCCATAGCACTGGGCTCAATTCTACATTTCAGCATTTATCACCCATAAATATGGTTGTTACCCATATTTATGTACATGCCTGACTCATCCAGGCCACAGAAGGAGAAGCAAACTAATGCTTGTTGCCTCACACTGTGTAAGAACTTTACATCCTTTATCTTACTTAATAACAATCATTAATAAGTTGAAAGGAATTTTACTTGTTCTTTGATATTGATATCAATTATGATGTCTATTCTAAAGTACTGAGAAAAGTAATCATTACTGATTTTCCTCATTTCGGTTAACTAAGAGAAACTTCTCAAGAGACACTTTAGTACCTCATTAATCTTCTATTAATAATTTGATCATGAGTCCTCAGAGTTGAAACTTAAGCTTCTTTTTCACTCAAAATTATGTTTGAAGATTCATCCATGTTCTTGCATATCACAATAGTTCAAAAAAGCTAGTCACAGAAAACTAACTATGGTACAACACCATTTTTATAAAGCTCAAAAACAAGCAAAACTAAACAATATACTGTTTACAAAAACATGTTAAACTATACCAAAAAAAAAAAAACAAACAAAACAAGAGAAGGATAAATATAAAACTCAGGATAGAGCTTATTTCTGGGGAAGGAGCCCCAGGTAGCATCAAGAGTAGAGGTAATGTTCTGCTTCTCAAATTGAGGGGTGGGCTCTCAAGTGCTCATTATATTTTTATGCTTCATAACTTTCATGTACATTACATCTATTCCTTCATATGTAGCAAGTATTGCTATATATGTATGTGCATATAAATATTTTGCTATTATTACTATGATTCTAAGCTCCTTTAGAAGATAGACTAACAATTACTAAGTGCCTGGAGCTACAGAGAGACTGCTAGATGATTTCTTCACAGTACCATTGTAAGACAGACATTCTTTTCCCAAATTACAAATCAGAATATTGGATTCACGAATGTTAAATAATATGCCCAAGGTCTCACCCTGTGCAAATATTTTCCATTTGCAGCTCAAATTCATTCTGTATCTTTTGCCCAATACCCAGTGCCCTGGGGGGCTGACCTACATGAACTATCAGTGGGCTTCCCTGTCATCTGGCTTCTGGGTGCATTCAGCCAAGGACAAACAACAACAGGAGATCAGAGAATGGGAGGAGAGTAAAGTCAACTCCCCTGCCCCCCACGACGCAGACACCATGAGTTGGTGACATCTTCCCCTGGAGGCCACGGCTCTCCTCTCTCCAGATTTGGAACTTTTCCTAGCTTTGCCCCTTTAGGCTGAGAGTTGGTGTGTCTCCCATCCCTGCTGTTTCTAGTCATCTGATACCTTGAGAATACAAACCTTGCTGGTTTCCCTGTTCCCTGCCCACATCTTCATAAATTGTCCCTCGGCTGAAGTCTTCTCAAATCATCCAGGTTGCATGGCCACGTGTTTCCCAACTGCAAAATGGTGGAGCTGGGACCCAAAGCCCAGCGTCTTCCATTTATACTATGCTTCTCCACCCTTTGCTGCAGAGGTCAGTAGGACTCTAAGGAAGGTGATTACTAACAATGGTACTTACTATTGTGATTTTACGTTCCTTAGTAGCATAATAGAAGACTATTTGCTCTTCAGGACTGGTGTTTCATACGGCTAACAATAGACACACTTAACCGGTATTGCTAGAAATGTGTGTAAAATGTGGAAACTGTGATAGAAATTATAAACCCTCTACATATAGGCCACAAAATAAATTAAAAATGAATTTTAAAAGGTATGTCTTAGGGGCCGAGCCCATGGCGCACTTGGGAGAGTGCGGCGTTGGGAGCGCATGGCCAGTGCGCTCATTGGCTGAGCACGGTGTGGGCAACACCACACCAACAGTTGCGATCCCCTTACCGGTCACGAAAAAAGACAAAAAAAAAAGGTATGTCTTAGGCAAATGTAAATAATAACAATGTGACCTAAATGTTCTCATTGATCTATTTTCTGGCTCTTCCATCACCTTGATTCCTCCCCTTCCTGTCTGCATGCTCCTTTAATTGAAGATCTCAAAACAAAGGGCAGGGCACCAACAGGCCCTCACAACAAAACACATTTGATGATGACAGTTTGGATAGCTTGGGCTCTCTCATGCTGAAAATAGTGGGAGGAAACCTTGCAGTTTTTACGTTCTCTTCTATTTTTCTGGCTCCCTCTGCCTATTCCTATTTCTGGTGATACTGCACAAAGACAGTGCTGGCTATAAGCCCAATTTATCTTTTGCTGAAATCAGTAAAACAGCAGCAAATGTTATCAAATAATAAGCCACCAATAAAGGCACCTTGGTTTGATTGGCATTACAGAATAGCCGTCCTAATTTTCTGTCATCTTTCCTTACAAAGATGACACCTACATTCCTTGGCAGAACACCCAGTATCTCAGCAGCACTATTAAGAGAAGATTAAGTGGCAGATACATCAACTGAAGCCCTTAGAGTAGCAGAAAGATGATCTTGACGAAGCAGGATAACAGTGATGATGAAGAGGAGGCATTCCATGCAATAAAAACCCAGGATTTATTTACTAGATGCAGTACTTAGAAATTCCTATTTCAAGCATTTGGTCAACTCCCACTAATCACAGTGGGTAGATTATCCACACTGTGAGCTATGCCTGGGCACTTGTTTACCCTTAGGCTGGATTTTCTATCCTGTTTCTCAGTTTCTAGGAACATTCATCAGCTGATCGTATCTGAGCATTTCCTTTCAATGGCTTTCTTGTACAAGTAACTGCAAGCAGATAGAAGGCTATAAGGACAAAAAAACTAGGTAAGTGTAGGATGGATGACAATCAGAAGAGATAACATGAGAACTCATCAAGATTCCTAAAAAGGGCCTGGCTCAAAGTAGGCACTCAATAAATATTTGTTGAATTGAATGAATGAACTTGTTGGGAAGTCGAATTAGAAGACTTTTAAGGTCTCTTCCTACCCTGATATTCTATGATTTCTCAGAACAAGATGATAGAAAGCCTGGAGAGGACCCAGGAGATGGATGCCCAAACTCATCAGGAGGAAGACAGGGAAATTAGAAGGGACACATCTCAGGCTGGGATGGATCCCAAAAGAGTAACTCAGGACTGATACAAACTGTCACACTCCAGCATGATCCTTGGTCCCAGGTAATGCCCCCAAATTCCTACTCACGGGGGCTATAAAGCAATTATCTTGGGTGTTAAGAAGTAGACAAAATCTCAAGTGAAATCCCAGGCCTTAACTTACTTAGGGAGTCTGAGAAGGGGGTATGTATGTTGGTGGGTGTGGTAATACTCTGTTTCAAGGTCCTGGATTTTATGATATATGTTTTTTCCAATATCACAGAAACCTAGAATTCAGGACAGAAAAGATTCTTAGAAATTATCTAATCCTACCTCCAACCCAGTGGAGGAACTCTTTCTACAGCATCCCTAATAGAGGGTCATCCAGTCTCCAGTGACAGGAAGTTCACGTTCCCCAGGGGCAGCAGCATTGCTGCTAGACAGCTCCCAAGTGGCTAAGTTAATTCTTCACTGCTAAGCCTGATCTCTAATTTCTACCCATTGATGCAACAAAGACCATGCCTGTTCCCTTGTCTTTGGGGCAGCTCTCCTAACATCTAAAGTCACGAATCACTTTTTTCTTCCACGTTCATGCACACTAGAAAATATCCCTCATTCCATCAACTACAAAGACACCGTTATGGGTGCCTCAATGTACTGCTTCCCTGACGGCACTCTAACTTGTCTATGTAGTTCTTAAGTGGGGCTGGCAAGTTGGATGTTGCAGAGTTGCATGCAGTAGTCCACATGTGGCCTGGCCTGCAGTGAGGAGAGTGGGACTATTTCTTCCTCTTCATTTCTAAATTATCACTGCTATCTGTTTAATCATCTCTTCTAGAATGATGCCAAAAATGACTATCAATCTGGCTGGCTCCTTAGATTCTAGTATCCTCTTCCATCACTAGCTTGTCCTTATTCATTTGTCTCCTGCTGGCTGGTCCATCTCCTGTGATACCAGTGCAGTCACATCCTGGGCTGCCTTTACTGTTAGTGGTTTGGCATTGGGTAGGGAAGTTAACCAGGTTTTCCCTAACTTTCTCAAGTGTCTGTTCCTGCCCACCAGGAATCTTCAATCTACTAAAGGATCTAAATATTTGTCAAATAAATAATGAATAAATGAATATCAAATGTCTCCTACAGACTTGATCACACCAGACTATAGCAAACACGTTTTAGCACCCTGGATCATGACCCAGAATAAATAATTTCTTCTTACCAGTATCATCTACCTAATCTAGCTGTTCATTTTCATAGTTGCCCTTCTCTCCCAAAACCATGGCTACACAGAAGGGTGGCAAATAGTATCTGACCCTAAGTTCTTCAGTTTTCCTACCCAAACTTCATTGCCTTTAGGACAATTGTGTTCCAAATGTGTTTCCAGCGGTCATCATGTATGAACTGTGGCCAACAGAATTAGGAAGTGACCCATGTGCATGACTACTTGGCAGACTCTGCAGCCTGCCAGGTACTCACGTTCCTGGTGAAAACAGGTCCCTCAGGCGGGAGGCAGCAACTCATCCCACTGAAGGTGGCAACAGGACTGTTTCCTGCCACCTGCCAGCACCTGTGAAGAACTTTCTCTGCTCTCAGGAGCACAGGACCCATTGTTTGTGACCACCCTCTGAGAAGCAGAGGGCCTGCATCTAGAATGTTCCTCCAATGATAATGCATTGTTTCCCCTTTTTCATTATCTTCCTCTAAGCCCCTCTTGGGTTTTGTTCCCCTTCACCCCAGCAGAAATCTTTTTTGTTTTAATTACTTCCAATTTGTTCTGTCCCAATCTTTGCTTAACAAGTTAGAATGAAAAAAAGTATTCTTTCAACTCTTTCCCCTTTTATTCTAAAGAAAAGATGAGCATGCATTAGTTGCAGGCATATAATGAACATGTAAGAAAGAAAAACATATCCTTCATATACCCTGGGGTCAAAATTTCTTCTGGCTCTAAAAAAAACTGAGAGTCATCATGGGTCCCCATGAATACTTGTAAATTGCTTTACAAAATGCCTGGTTTTATGCCCATTAGTAGTATACTTGGGAAAGGTGCTTTTAAAAACTTCTTAGCCATTACATGGCTAAATTGCCAAACTACCTATAGGTAATCATAGGTTATTTAGTCCATCTCTTTGCCTCTGAGATAGATACGAATATTTCTTCTCTATAAAGACCCCCCCACAAAAAAACCTTCTATTATATTCTTCAGTTTATTATCTCATGCACTCAAAGTTTAGAAGCTGTTCTCCCAATATAACCCAAATCCTTTTCATTGGAGCTTAAGACCTTCTATTTTTTTTCTGTCCCCAGTAGCTATCTTTAAAAAAAAAAAAAAGACACTCTTCAGCATCTGTTTGTTCACAGCCTTTGCTTGAAGTTCTTCGGGACTTGCCATTCCATGCAACATCCTTCCAAGCCTTTGACAACTGCTCTTAAAATCCCCTTTACCACCTGCCAATCACCATTGCCAATCCCTTTACATTCATCTCCCCTATGGCTCTCTGAAATGTAGTGCCTCCCTCACTCAACACCTGCCTTAAGAATTTAATATGTTCAAAAATTATCCCAGGTCTCCCAGCAAAGGCAGAGCTGGATATATAACTCCTCTCTGTAATTTACTAATTCTCCCATAAATGCACAGGGACAAGTTGAAAGTCCTGAAAGCACCACTTCTTATTTCCCACAACAAACACTTCACAGGCTTTGGCCCCACCAAGAGACAGAAAGCAGCATCCTCGCTGGCCATGAGCAAGGATGAGGAGTGAGCACAGGGCTGGAACTGGGAAGGCCGAGTTCTAGGCCAGCCTGGGCCACTGACCCCTGTGACCCTGTTCCCTAAGCAGAGGATGACATGCATTTGCCTGGATTGCTCCTAAGGGCGCTTCTGACTCCCACATTCTATGATTCTCTGACTAGGCAAAGGCCTTTCCCTCCCTTCTCAAAAGATACAAACTGTGCCCTTGGCATGTGTCCCACCACCCACCTCCATGACCAGCACCACCTGGACCAGTGATTCTCACATTTTTCTTCATTATTGCCCTCCCCCAAAGGAGCCTTTTTAGACTATTTTTCCCCTAATCACCCCACTAGTGCAATTTTAACATCACACAAATACTGTATCTCAATGTTATATGTAAATCTGAGCTTGATGCATAAAAGAATAAGATTTTTTTTTTTTTTTTGCTACCCCAAGAACCAATTTTTAACCCCCCTTGGGGGCAACATTACCCCTCACTGAAAATGCATGACCTAGATTGAGCCCAGGGCCCCCTCTAGGTGAGCAATACAAGTGAAGTTATTTGCCTCAAACTCCACTATTCACAAGCCAGATGTTTGTTTTTTGTTTTTTTTTTTAAAGATGACCAGTAAGGGGATCTTAACCCTTGACTTGGTGTTGTCAGCACCACGCTCACCCAGTGAGCCACGGGCCAGCCCCATGCCAGATGTTTTGAAAATAATTCATCACTCAAGGCAGAGTGGAATCAGCCAGAGTTCCTGTTTCCCTAAGGTAAACAGTAGCTTCCCATTCCTCCTCCCCAGGCCACACCATCTCCTGCTCCAGGCCCAGGACCGGTGCTCTTGGCCTGGGACCCTCACCTCTGCCCAGAGTTCCCACTTCCCACTCCCACTCCATTCACATGAATCCCTGCAGTAACAATGGGAATGATGGGAATAAAGCAAACAATGGGTGATAATGTTCCAGGAATAATTAGAACCCACTCCAAGAACAGAAACAACCAGGCCCCAGGCAGGGATGGAGGATCATTTCAACTCAACTGGCATCAGCCCAGCTTCCCACACCCCTCCACTGCAGGCCATTCCTTTTCACCTTACCTTGGCACACTGGCCAAATACGTGACAAGTTTCCGCAGGTCTTCCTGTCTTATTCTGTCATGATTGCTGCGAGCAGGGAAGGTCAGGATGGGTCCGCCTCGCTTATCACGGCCCCCTGTGGGGAAGAGGAGGGAGTTTAAGGAAGTCTGCTGCAAAGGAAAAAGAATTCTGTCTGAGTGACAGATGAGCAGGCAGAAACATGGTGCTCAGGGAAATCTGGTCACTGCTTAGGACAAGACAGGGAGGGGTCTGGATGCAGGTAACATGAGTGACCTTGGGGAAGTCTTTTGACTTCTCTGATGCCTCATCTATAAAAGGCAGATGATAATGTTTAAAGAAGACATCAAGTCACAGGTGAGTTCCTCAGGTATGATGTCATTTCCGTAAAGTTGAAACTGAGCACACCATAATATATACTGTCAGTGTTACCTGTATGGAATTAAATTTGAAGGAATATGTAAAAAACAAATAAAAAAATAAATAAAAGGCAGATGAATATAATGGTGAGCACATTACAGGGTTTTTGCAAGGACTGCTGAGATGGTGCACGGGGAAACACTTTGAAAAGTAAAGCTCTCTACAAATGTTCAGTGATGGGCCGACCCTGTGGCTCACTTGGGAGAGTGCGGCACTGGGAGCGCCGAGGCCACGGGTTTGGATCCTATATAGGGATGGCCGGTGCGCTCACTGGCTGAGTGCGGTGTGGGCAACACCAAACCAAGGGTTACGATCCCCTTACCGGTCACAAAAAAAAAAATGTTCAGTGATAACGAAGGTGGTGATAGCTGTTCTTATTGAGAAAACAAGCTGGCTGAAAGTTCTATGTTCTTTGGAAGTTTAACCTCCAATTCACTTCTCTTTGCAGACCTGTGAGGTGGGAGTGCTCATGATGAACTGACTACCCTGGTGAGAAGGCCTCAAAGTATCCATCTGGGGACAGCATTGCTGGGAGGTTTTTAGACTCAGAAAATATGTTAAGTGTTTTTTTACACAGCCAAGAAGCCACCCCTGCCTACCTGCCTGCATGCCACCTGTCACTCCTGCTGGAGGAGCACAAGAATCTTATTGGAATTAAGGATAATCAAAGTATTAATCACTGTGAATGCATATGTATGCACTAGGATTACAAACGTTTTCTAAATATCACATTAGAAAAAGATAGGAGGGGTATGCTAAAGTGACGGTCGCTGTTGTTATTGGAAGGCCAGGATTTTATTTATTTATTTATTTTTTTTTTTTTTTTAAAAAGATGACCGGTAAGGGGATCTTAACCCTTGACTTGGTGGTGTCAGCACCACGCTCAGCCAGTGAGCATAGGGATCCGAACCCGGGGCCTTGGTGTTATCAGCACCGCACTCTCCTGAGTGAGCCACGGGCCGGACCGAAGGCCAGGATTTTAGACAGTTGTTTGTCCTTTCATCTATTTTCTAAACCTTTTATTCACTATTTATTACATGATTTTAAAATGTATTTACTAATGGACACTATGATTAGGAAAACAGAACCAAGTTTCTCAGGAGTATTAGACAGGGATGAAGCTAAGGTGTAACTGTGACCCTACAGGGCACTGGCTATTACACAAAGAAAATATCTGTGTCACAATCACAGAATCCCCACTCCCTATCCCCACCTGACATCCCCCAGGGTGGGAACCCCAAAGAGATCTAATGAAAGAGGGAGGAAGGGTCGGCACAGCAATCAACAATTGTAGAAAAGAAGCTTAAAGCTCAGACTTCGGAGGAAGGCTCTCTCACAAGGAAGGCAGAGAGCCTCCAGGGCCCCACCCAAGTGTGAGCTGTGATTAATGTTTCCCTCTGATTGTGGGGTCCAGAAGCCAATAATAAATCAATCTAGGACAACCCTGAGAAGGAAATAAGGAGGCTTCAGGGAGAAAAGGATCAAACAAGATCAAAGCCACTGAGAGATTTGACCCTGAAGGAAAATGTTTCAGCACCACCACCATGACCACCTGCCCCCCAGCCCCCAGGGCAGATTTATATAAATTTACCTCAGAGTTGGGCCCTGACACCCAGCTTCAGTCCTTCCATTCCACCAGCCCCGGTGCTTTGTAGTGATAACCACCCCATTTCATCTGCCTTGGAAATGGTCCCCATCTCCCAACAGCCTTCCACATGAGGAAAGGGAAGCAGAAGGATTAAATAGAAGGTTTCCCCAAAACTGGGAGGTCCTCCAACACTCTCAAGCTTTGACCTCTAGCTTCCCCTCTAGCTTTGACCTCATCCGGAGCATTTTCAATCTTCAGTGGTTTTTTTACAACCACCATTTTTTTCTTCCCCACCTCCCATGGACACCTTATGAGTAGAGCCAGAAGAATGTGGGGAGCCAGGGGTAGAGGCAGCCAGTCATTATCTCCCTGGCACCCTCAGTGTCCTTCCCAGGCACAGAAGGGCAATGTTTCCTATGCCCAGAAGTTCCTGGCATCACAGGTGCAGATGAACGAGGCCTACCCCAGGCTGCTCGATTCACATTAGAGGCAGCCAGTCATTATCTCCCTGGCACCCTCAGTGTCCTTCCCAGGCACAGAAGGGCAATGTTTCCTATGCCGAGAAGTTCCTGGCATCACAGGTGCAGATGAACGAGGCCTACCCCAGGCTGCTCGATTCACATCAGCACATGGGAGTGAGCTGCACACCCCCAACCCCCTTCATCCTGCTCAGGGAAGTTTCTACCTGCCTCAACCTTGACTGCCTTCCTGGCACGTTGTTGTATGAGCTCCATTAGGACAACTCCCTACCACTTTGGAAGGTCTTATCAGGGGCTGGCTGGACCCTACCCCAGGGCTCTGAATGAATTTGCATGGGAAAAAATAAACCATGAACATCAAGCAAGGGTCTCATGTCAGAGTGTACTGTGTCTGCAATCATATGCCCCAAACTGACATGGAACAGGATGGTGCTCAAAGTCTATGCATTAAATCCAGGAGGTCCTCCTAGAGGAGGCAAAGAGGGAACCAACTCAGGAAGGAAAAGGGGCAGCTCAAATTGGCAGATGGTGCGGGGAAAGCACTACAGGAAGAGGAAACATCAGGCCCTAGAGAAATGGGACAATTAGCAGGACCAGTGGATATTAGGTTAACTAAAAGCCATAAAAAAAGAAGGAGGAAGAGACCAGATCAGATCTGGCTCTCCAAAGGGCTGTGGGCCATGTCTATGGGATCTTGGGCTATGGGGAACAGAAGTCAAGGCCTGGCACTGTCCAGTGGACTCCAGGACTTCTATACAAGGTCTTCCCACATGCTCAGCAAGAACGCAGAATCCAAGGTTACAAAGGTTTTGGAAGTTGTCTTACCTACGTCTCTACCTACATTGCAATCACTGCTACATGACCCTGCCAAGGGGTTGTTCAGCCTGTGCTTCACCATCCTCAGTGACAGAGAGCTCACTACCTAACAAGATAATATGGGGGTACTTCCAAAAGTTCATGGAAAGATTTGTAATATCTTTTAATTCAATTTTTCCACAAACTTTTTGAAGTACCCTCGTACAAGTGCCTAACAGTAATGGGGAAAGGCAGTCTCCCAGTCACTCTTGTCTAACAGCAAAAACAATAATAAAATACTATTACTACTACTAATAATAATAATGGTAATAATATACAATGCACTTAGTACTTTACAAAGGCTCCTACATATTCCCACTGCATGCCTGCCCTCCCCTCCCACACCTGCACTCTGAATCATTGGTCACTAGCCTTCCCTCTGATGAGGTGGGAGACTAGTACTGCTTGCTTTCCCCTTGCCCATAACCCCCTCCCTTCTCCCCTTCCTCCATTTTAGCTGTCACCCATCAGCCAGGCCAGCAGTGCCCTGGAGTGAACCCCTGCACAATGGGACTGTACTGGCTGTTGTCCTGTGACTCCACTGCCACTCCTCGGAGACAACAAAAATCACCCAGAAATACGAGAAAAGGCTTGGTCCAGGAAGCATAAGCACTTGGGCATGTTTCTCAAAATGTGATCCTTTGCTTCTCACATAGCCATTACCCCAGCCCCAGCCTCAGGTCCTGCCAGAGACCCTGATCCAGGAGGCCTAAAGTGGATTCCTGGAACAGCACACAGTGATTCGGGTATACCTTATTGTTTGAGAATGGCTGCCCCAGGGGCTCTGGCCAGTCATTGGCTTCAATTACATCAGGGGTCATCAAACTTCCTCTTAAAGGTCCAAACAGTAAATAGTTTAGGTTCGTGGGTCATTTGGTCTCAGCTGTAACTACTCAACTCTGCTGTTGTAGCAAGACACTACTTGTATTAAGCTGAATAATGGCCCCCAAACATATCAGGCCCTAATCCCCGGAAATCATAAATGTTATCTTACATGGCAAAGACTGCAAATATGATTATGTTAGCCATCTTGAGATGGGGACATTAGCTTAGATTATCCAAGTTGGCCCTAAATGCAGTCACAGGTATCCTTAAAATAGAGAGGGAGAAGGATATTTGACACAAACAAAGAAGAGAAGGCAAGGTAATCACAGAGGCAGGGCTGAGAGTGATTTGGCCACAAACCAAGGAATGTCAGTAGCCACCAGAAGCTGGGAGAGGCAAGAAACAAATTCTCCCCTAGAGCCTCTGGAGGAAGCATAGCCCTGCTGACACATATCTTGATTTCAGCCCAGTGAAACTGATTTCTAGCCTCCAGAACTGAGAGAATAAACTTCTGTTGTAAGCCAACAAGTTTTTAGTAATTTGTTATAGCATCAGTGAGAAACTAATACACTACTTAAACAAATGCACATGGCTGTGTTCCAATAAAACTTTATTTACAAAAACTGGTGGTGGCCCACAGGCTGTAGATTGTTAACCACTGAAATAGATTTTAAGAGATCCAGGTGCACAAGATGGGTGGGAGAGAAAAGTCAAGAACAAATATTTGAAAGTCACTATTCAGAAAAAACAAAAACAAAACACCTAAATATAAACACTCACTTGAATTTCCTTTGCCAGAAAAGAGAAATAAGGAAGAGCCAATTTTTTTTTTTTAATCTCCTGTCCATGACCCACTCAGAAATGAACTGACATAAAACCTCAGAGAATGCACAAAGTGGACAGTCTCTTCTTGCTAGAGGATCTCTCACAGGGGCCTCAGTGGCTCCTGCCAGGCCAGGCAGGGTGAGGAGGGACAAGGTGTGTGCAAAGTATGTGTGGGTAGCCCACCTGTGGTGGTGAGTGACCTCCAGAACATCCAGCTGAGACCACAGCCCTCCTTTCCCTGTCTGCCTCTGCAGAGAGGAAGAAGCTGCTCTCAGCATAACTCCACCCACTCCACCCCACTAACACACAAAGTGTCTGAATGCATGTGTGCACACACACGACTTCCCTAGGACCATTACAAAGGAAAGATCCACAAATACTCACCAGACACAAAGGCCACTTTTTCCTTTAAGATGGGAAGGACATCAGAAGCTTTCAAACCATCATTCCGAAAAGAACCTGTAGGATAATGAAACAAAAGGAATCAGGGTAAAAGAGGCCAGCTGGCTGAATCCCTGGGTCCTGGCCTCAGCCTCCCAATTTTATCATCAGTCAGAAGATTCTGCCTTGCTCAGGCTCTTCAGCCCAGCCTGATGGACCAGGAGAGGTTCCACAACAGAAAGGACACTTCCACAGATGCCAGGCCACAGGGGTGACCAGGGGTTCAACTCTCCTAGTCCTTCTCAAGAAGAGGACGGTCCAAGTCACCCCCCACCACATGTACAAAACTCCTTGCCCTGGGGGCAACTATGATAGCCCTGTTGCTTTGAACAACTTGAAGATACAGGGCTTTTTTCAAAAAACACTTTTGAACCCCTAGTGCCTAGCACAGTGTCAAGTGCTATGGTGTAAATGTGTCCCCCAAATTTCATGTGTTGGAAACTTAATCCCCAAATTCATACGTTGATGATATTTGGAGGTCCTTTGGGAGGTAATTAGGATTAGATAAAGTTATCAGGATGAAGCCCCCATGATGGAACTGGTGGCTTTATAAGAAGAGGAAGATGGACCTGAGCTGGCACACACACCCTTGCCCTCTTGCCATGTGATGCCTCCACCATATTATGACACAGCAAGAAGACCCTCACCAGATGATGGCACCATGCATTTGGACTTCCCAGCCTCCAGAACCATGAGCTAAAGAAACTTCTTTTCTTTTTAAATTACCCAGTCTGTGGTGTTCTGTTACAGCAACAGAAAATAGACTAAGACACAGTAAGCACTCAGTAAATATCTGTTGAATTAGTTAATTGATATCAAGATGGATTACAACACCCTGAATAATTCTTCTTGCCTTTCTTCTAAGTGGCACAGCAACTATTAGTCTTCATTTTACAAATAGGAAAAGTAAATGACAAAAATCCCCCAGCTGGAAGCAAAGTTGATGACAATACCCTTCTCCACCCTCCTTCCTACTCCACCTCAATGCCACCATCATCAGTCCACAATAGACAGGAGGTGGGGAGAAACAAATTTCCTTCCTCCTGGGAAGGAAATGCACTCCCTTCTTTAACTCATTCTCTGTTTAAATCTTCCTTCTCAGTTGGAAAGTCCTTTCTAGGATCTAGTTGAGTTCCTGTTAGGGGGCTGGAGGTAGGGGCCTGGGGCTCATAAAGAATGGAAAATAAAGATGTGCCTAGAGAAACAGAAGCCTTGGGAGGCAAAGGACAGCCCAGCCTGGTGTGAGCTGTGTGGGAAGGGAGGACCCAGCTACCACACACTTACACAAAACCCCAGGCTAGCCCATTGTACCCCTGTCATTTAAACCACATATCCTACAGGGACTCGCAGGGAGAACCACACATACTCATAGCCCTTTGAGCTATAACTAGTGCACAAAACCCCAGGCTAGCCCATTGTACCCCTGTCATTTAAACCACGTATCCTACAGGGACTCGCAGGGAGAACCACACATACTCATAGCCCTTTGAGCTATAACTAGGGTCTCTGTTGTGTATCATCACTAGGGACACAACACAGATGGACCCCAGAAGGTGAAAAATTCTATATCAGCTCAGTAAGACAGAACAAGAGATCATGGACACCCCCTTCTAGTGCCTTTCTCCACTTGGCTTATACCCTTGGGGTCCAAATATGACAATCTACAGGAGAAGAGCAGCATGCTGGGCAGGAGGTCTCACTCA
Organism: Galeopterus variegatus; assembly: GCF_000696425.1. Lineage (NCBI taxonomy): Eukaryota > Metazoa > Chordata > Mammalia > Dermoptera > Cynocephalidae > Galeopterus > Galeopterus variegatus. The sequence goes on from NW_007726653.1 coordinate 226,396, forward strand.
ATCCCTCAATTTCTAAAAACTGACTATTTCAAGAGACCCACCTGGGAATTTTGGCCTAGCTCAGTATTAAGATCACTGGCCCAGGGAAGGGAAATGGGCCAATATACACTGAACCAAGGAGGAAGAGAGATGTGTTCCCTGAATGCCAGTTTTCACAGTCAGAGGTCATACCCTGACCTAAAGCAAATTTCCAAAGGGCCTCTGACCATTTCACCTAATTTCTTCTTTTTCATTTTTCACTAAATGAAGACAGTGAGCCTTTTCATTCATCAGTTGCTTCTCTTTTACTAATTGACAGAGAACCAGAAACAAGGCTCACTTTGAGAAGACCGTGGGCAATAGAAGAAAAAAGTAACACCATAAAAATGAAAGCTCTAACTTCAAAGACTAAAAGCATGGTTTTGTACTTTCTAGACTTAGTTTCCACAGATATCTATGCTCTAACTGTATATTCCACACAGAAAAACAACAACTAAATATCCCTAATAGAGACTAATTAAGATTGATGTAAATTATTATAGAATTTACAAATAGATACATAGAGGTTTTTTCTCATCCTCACGCAACAAGGGGACAGTTCAGCTTCCTTGGCAAGGAAGAGTCCTATTAGGCTTTGCCAATGACACAAAAATCATCTTTAACATATGAATTGTTAGAGTAAAATGATGATTCTATTTCAAAATTGCTTATTTTCATATGTGAAATATATCTTCCCATACATCAGTTTTAAAACACTCTCTTCTACGTCACTATGCACATTAATTTTTAAAGTAAAAAATTTAAAAATGAGAAGTTAAATTTTAGTCCTGTCTTCTTCCAGATTATTTCCAAGTTCAAAAATAGCAAGGCCCAAAAACCAAGGAGATTTTACTGTATAACAAGAATTCACATAACCCTCTTCTCTCCTAAACTCCTGTCCTATTTTTTCCGCTGCTCTTCCTCTCCTCCTCTACTTTGTTAAAGTATACAAGAGGGCCCTAAAGTATACAAACAGCCCCCAGACTTTAAGGAAGAGTTTCAAATTTGTTATAATGGTAGCAAAAGACTCCTTATCCTATCCCCGTCCCGCTCCCATCTGTGGAGATGGAGAGGGGGAGTTCCAGATCTCATCATTTACACCCCACTCATTATGCCCCACCACTCCCTCCTCCCCTCCAGGGTCCAGGACCTGAGAGAAGACATGCAGCATGTCCATGCAGTTTGCAATCATGGTAAATGTCAATATCTTGGGTTGGGCTGTTCTAATATTCCTAGGGCTTCCACCTCTGAGGCCAAAGTCCTCCCTACCCAGTTCAGACCACTACTGGGCTATCTGCCTTGTTGTGTTCCCATCATAAGAGAACCTCAAGTGTCCAGATTTACAAAATCCATAACCGGGAATAATCATTTTCAATAACAATAACAAGATTTTTTCACATTATAAGAGGATTGGCTCCAGGGTCTCTTTAAATAAGTTTCCTTAGTGGTTTGAATTAGTTTTTTATTTGCCAAAAATTGAATTACAAATAACTTTTCGACAATGTATGTATTATTTAAAGCCAAGTAAAGCTAAACTAATTAGCCCAGCGGCTTAGAAATTGGTAACCTTGCATATAAAACCTACTTGCACTGGCTGAAGATACTATATATCAACTCCCCCAGGGCCCTTGTGAAACCAGCTGTTGATATATATAAAAAAGGGTAAGTTCATTGAATGCTAACTCAAACAGGACCAATGAAATAGCAACATGTTTTCACTATCAGGTACATGTCTTGGTAGACTCATAGTAAATGTCCAATAAATATTTGATGAAAGAATAAATGAATAAATAAAATGTTAACTCTTCCAAAAATGACTTACACAAGGCCAGTAGCCTCATCTGTCACACCAAGCACTAGTGATCTAAGTAGATGATCTCCAGGGTACCACTGAGATCTAATACTCTGAGACTTTCTGAACCTTTTCTTCATATTTATTGGCCTTTAAGATCCTCAGATTATCAGATCAATGTGCTTTGAAAGGAAACAAATTTATTTATTAGAAACAAATTTATTAGGAACAAATTCCCTAACAAGATCCTGTGGACCTTGGGAGGACAAAACAACTCTTCCCTGGCTTCCCAGCCCATTCTTTTCCCAGAGTCAATTTCAGGATTGTGATGCTCAGGACAGGTCATCCAATTTTGCAGGTAGCCCAAATCGCCAAAATGGGACAACAGTGATAGAAGAACTTCTGTGAGGCAAACACACCTTGAAAGAAGTAGGCTCACACTGCAATTGCTATTTCTAATACAAGGTATATTTGATAGCACCATTAGGCTATAAACTTTAGACCAATCACAGACTACTCTCCTCCTTTAAAAGAAAAGCCTATTGAAACAGTAGGCCCCTTGCTACCTCTAAAAAAAGGCCTGACAATTCTCTAAGGAAGATATACAAATGGCCAACAGTCATATGAAAAAATGCTCAACATCACTCAGCATCCGGGAAATGCAAATCAAAACTACACTGAGATACCATCTCACCCCAGTGAGGATGGCTAAAATCCAAAAGACTTTGAACGATAAATGCTGGCAAGGTTGCGGAGAAAAAGGAACTCTCATACATGGTTGGTGGGACTGCAAAATGGTGCAGCCTTTATGGAAAAAGAAGGTATGGAGATTCCTCAAACAG
>NW_007726653.1:229057-240845 GCF_000696425.1 Galeopterus variegatus
GGGGGGGGGGGGGGGGGAGAGAGGGAGGAGGGAGGGAGGTGTCAGTGATGGGCCATAATAATCAAATATTGACAAAATAAAAATTTAACGAAAAAAAAAAAAAAAGGCCTGAGAAGAAAGAAATAAAAACCCCTAAGCCCTTGGAGTTACTGCTGGAAAAAAACAAACAAACGAAAAAAACAGAGGGCATACTCATGGACCTGACCCAACGTGGGTGTTGTGCTTCCTCTTAAGGACAAAGGCACGCTTCACTGGCGCTCCATGCTAATCTCACCACATTTGTGTCCTGCTGCTGTCAGAATTACAAACCTGCTGTTCCGTTAATTAGCAAAGTTGAAATGCTCTGCATCTATTAGGGAAGTAAAAATTACCACCACCATCTCCCCAGGATCCTCCAGCATGGGTCTTCAAGCCCCACTTTTGTTCCTCCTTGTTCCAAATGCATTACGCTCACATTGCCGCCGCCTGTTCCCCTTCACATTTTCCTTGTCACCACTGCCCATGTTGGAATATGCTAATCATCCTCACTCCAGCTCCCAGCCTCCATGTGACCCCACATGACAGTGGCAGGACTGGCCATTGTACCATGGGCTCTGCCAGTGGCTTTGTGGGTATGGGAAAGCAATGAATCCCCCAGGGCAGCTGGGTGCCTTGTGCTCCATGCTAACCTCCTTCAGAAAGCAATCCTGATTTCAACAACTGAAGAAACAAATAACTAGTGAGCATTTATTGAGCATTTGGAGGTACAAGCTGCCAGAGTACCCATGGATTGCTCTTTATTTCCTTTTGGTTCTCAGTCACACCCCTTAAATTTGCACTTATGTAGAAGTTACTGTGTAAGTATTCTAATGTTGCTTCAAGTGGGCCTGAGCCCTGTTTTACCAATAAGACAGCAAATTTCCAATGCCCATGTTTCTGCCTTCTCTTTCTACTCTGTCCATGTGGTGTCCAGCATGGGAGCCTTGCTCTAAATGGCACTGAATCACTGGCTAATGTGCTGCACAAAAGAGATCTGACTTACAATTGAGAGTTGCAAGAGCTCATTTGGCCAGACCTTGGTTTGGGTGTAAGTCTGACACTTTCCTATTCCCAGGGTCATTCTTTCATCAGTCATTTATTGAGCACTTATTAAGTGCTAGGTCTTGTGTTAGGCTTTGGTGACACCAAGACAAATAAGAAATGGATTCTGCTCTCCAGGGAGCTTCCAAACAGAGATAAGACAAGTATGAAAATAGGGGAATGAGCTATCATCAGAGACAGGACATCAGCTGTACAGGATGCAAGGGAGCTCAAAAGAAATGCTCCTTAAAGGTAAGTGCTAAAGCCTTGCTACTCATAGTAATAAGCATCACCTAACACCTAGAACCTTGCTAGAAATGCAGAATCTCAGGTGACATCCCAGACCTACAGAATCAGAACCTACATTTTAACAAGAAACCCAGATGATTAGTACACACATTACATTCTGGGAATCTCTGTACTGAAGTATGTCTTCCTATTCCAGAATTGCCTCAGAGGCAGAACTAGAGAAAGGTATGCTTTAGCCTGGCCTGCACAAGACCTCTAGAAACTGACCTAGCACTGCTCATCACTTCTCATGCCCCCACCATGGGAAGACCTCTCACCACTGCCCAGAGGTTCCAGAGATTCAACCCATTGCTCAAATTCTGCTCTGAAATAAAAAGGCTATCTGGGAGACAGATAATTTCTCCCCTCCATGCCACTGAGACTGGACCATGTTTTATTTTTTGGTGACAGGAATGTTCATGAATAACACCTGCCCAACCCAAACTGCTCAGAATTTTGGTAGCTTAAACTACTTCCTCATGTATCAGATATTTTAATTTTACAACACATCTTCTTCCATACCCTCAGAGCTCTGCCTTCTCTAACTGCTCTCAGTACCATGAATGCTGTCACTGATCATATTTACAGATCAAGATGCCATCTCTGAGATGGCCCTGAAGGACAGAGGAGCCAGTAAGTTTATGCCTCTTTATCCCACCTGAATCCTTACCCTCAGGTGCAAAGCCCTGAACATTGAAAAATACTGGACAAGAAACAGAGGAAGGAGAGGTGCCCCACCTGGGGAGCTCCACATCTGAGAACATAGTATTCATCTCAGGCAATTCTCTCCCTTTGAGGGGAGACCCAATTTCCGTTCTCTGAGTTTCCAGCCTAATAAAATACCCAGTTCCCCATTTCCCCTGACACTAGGGAACTACCAGATTCTGTGTAAAAAACAAGTTAAGATTCTGAGATTCTGATAAAGATCCTTCCATCCTTCCCCCAATCTGGCCATCCTATATCCATTATATCCTGATTATCAGTGCCAGTTACCCAAACATAAACCTGGAAAGCATCCTAGACTCCTCCCCCACCTTCATCACTTATCGATTCAGTGGCCTGGTCCTGTTGATTCTAGCTCTTAAATCTCTCTCTAATCCATCATTTCCTCTGTGCAGTTCCCCTGACCTCCCCAGCAAGTAGAACTGTCCCCAGTTGTACTTTATACTCTATCACTTCTGAATGGCATTTACGTGTTTTCATTTTACTCCCCATTAGTTGATCCTGACGCCTTGAGTGTAGGGACCATATCACACTTATTGTTCTACCCCAGCACCTAGCACAGTGCCTGTCACACAAAAGGGGCTCAAGAATTACTGAAACTGAGCACACACAGGTACTGAGAAGACAATGTGTACGAGTGGTGAGTGGAGGTGATTCATCAGCACAGGCTCCCCAGAGGAGATGATCTTTGAATGAAGTTTTGGATAAGGGGTGGGCCAAGAAATAGTAGGAAGCAGCACATGCCACAGCAGAGAGGCAGGGGCCGAGAAACCATGTGCTGCAGATGAAGAGAGTTTACTAACTGAACAGAAAAGCAGTTAGGGAGTTACAGAAAGGAGGGCATGGAGGGGTAGGCAGGCTCTGTGATCTAATCTCAACAGGGCAGACTCCTGGCAAGGCGTCAGCAAAGATGCGGCTGAAAGTGCCTTCAGAGACTCAGAGAGCTGGGTCTGTGCTGCAGCAAGGGGCAGAGCTGGGTGGAATCTGGCTGGTCCCGGAGGAAGGCTGTGGTTCCTGGCCAGGGCCAGGCCCAGCAGCCTCTAACCCCCACCTCCAGGTCACATTCTGCTCTATCTTTGAGGAGAGAGGAGGTTGGGACCCATGGCCCCTGCTAAGGCTGGTGGTGGAATAGGGAGCCAGGGAGCACTGGAACTTTGTCTCTTTTGATCTTCTCCCTAAGTTCTAACAGAGGCAGGAAGGATATTTGTGAGTTACTTCCTGGGAGCCTGTCAGGCCAGTAGCAGCCTGGCAGTTTGTGTAAGACGCCATGAAAATTTAATATGGAATCAAATCGCAAAGGAGAGAGACTTAAAGTAATGTCCCTCTGTGTAAGGAACAGATGGGCAAAGCCCTTGGGAGAAGATACTGTCTGTCAGTGTAACTGGGGATGGTAGGGAACCTATTAGTGGGTACAGGCAAGATCTTCATTCCTTCATTCTCCCTTCTCTCATCCCCCCCCCCGCCTCTTTTCATGTTGACACAAAAGGAGAGAGGTGCAAGAATGGGAGAAAACAATAACAAAGAGGAGTGAAAGCAAGAAATAAAGAGTTGGAGAAAAAGACACACACACAAACACGTGTGTGCAGAAATGGAGGTGAATGTTCTTGTCTCCTCTTTCCAGACACTAATGAGCTACTGAGGGAACTACCTGTTGAAAAATTCCTCCAGCAACTATAAATATGTTCCTTGGAGCCCTCCTCCTTAAAACAACTACCACTGAGGCAGGAAGTGTGTGCTGAGAGGAATGAAGTGACCATTTTCTGCCCTGCACTATAGTGAGCTGTGGACCTTCCCAGAGTGCCTTCCCTAACTGCTCCACCACCACCAGGCTGGGCTGGTTTCTTCTTCTCTGAGTCTCGTGAAACATGTACCTTGCTGTCGATGCCCACTGTCGCATCTGGCTCCTTCACTAGACTCTTAGCTCCTTGAGGGCAAGGTCTGGGTACTTAGCTCAGTATTTCCAGAGCCTGGTACACAGCTACTGCTTAATGAGTGACCCGGGGACTTAGTCTTGTACATCCACAGTGCCACGGTGCCTTCCACATCAAAGATGCTTAGTAACTGCTGTGCCTCTTCCTCCCCTGATCCCTCTCTGTGCCTATTTCTACCTCCATCTCCACCTTTCTTCCTCTCTCAAGCTTCCACGTGAACTCGACTTGTGGACAATTTCAACTTTCTAAAGTCAATATTAGATACAAAGCCCTGGCTAATGGTCTACTTTTGAAGAGCAGAAATTTGTAACACTTGCCTTTGCTAAATTAGATCCATTAGAGATCACTAATAATTAGCACTTTAAACATGTGGGTAACACCTCTGTAAGCCCAGCTAATGAGCAAACCATTTCTGTTTATTCTTCACAAGATTTAATATTAGCTCGAGTTGAGACCTCAGCTGCAATACACATGGGCTCACTTGCTCCCCTCCCTCTCTCCCCAGGAAAATTGACATCTTGAGTGTAACACAGACACAAGAAAATGGACACTTCAGGACCAATTATAAACACTTACTGCTTTTTTTTTTCCTTTTTGTCTTTTTTACTGACCAGTAATGGGATCGCAACCCTCGGTGTTGCGCCCGCACCACGCTCAGCCAGTGAGTGGGAACCGGTCTCCACATGGGATCCGAACCTTCGGCGGGAGCGCCGCTGTGCTCCCACATGGCGCACTCTCCAGTGTGCCACCGGGCCGGCCCAACACTTACCACTTTTAATAAAAAAAAAAAAATAAACTGATTCTTTTCTAACTGACCAGGTTATTTAAAGAGCTCATACCTCATGGGTGGTAGTGATAGTCGTAGATTTGTTGTCTTTTTTGTTACATTGAGTGTTGCTCTTGGATGGATCCTCAAAGTAACACAGAACATTGGCCTGTCAGTGATGACTATGAGTTGACTGTTGAACATCAGCAGTATATTTGCTACTATAATATATTTACAGAGTTACGGAAGTGCTCAGAGGCAGAAAGTGTGTGCTATAGAAGATTGCAAGCCATACTCTCAGTTCCCCTCCCTCTTCCCCAGTGTGAACATCAATAGTATTTAATTTAAACAGGGCATAGAGTCTTTAGTTAAAGATGACATTGCTGATTTGGAAAGCCATCTTTGGGCTCTGTCATTATGGAAGGCACTCTGGCAGGCATCTAAACATCAAATGACCCAGAACCTCTCTGATGCCTGTACCCTGTCCCCCTACCCTCCAACCCCACCCCTGCAGCCTGAAATTCAGGTGTGAGTGGCAGTAAAGCAGCAATGGCTGACTGCTGAGCTCAGGGCAGGAGGCCCTCATAGGCAGCCCCTGGAACACTCTTTCTCACCCCAGCCCAGAGCTTCTCCCTGCTCCCACCTCCACTCTCTGATTCCACTGTGTAATTCCTGCCCCAGCCTCACTACCATGACTGTCAGTGGAAGCAAGGCCACAGGAACATACTGGGCACAGACTGGACACAGATCCACTACAGACATAGAACAATTAGGGCCAAAGTAATAACCATGTTTGCAGAACTACATGCAGCCCAACAGGTGAGAAGGGACACATCCAAAGGTCATATTGCTGAACAAACATAAAGCACCTTCTCCCCCTTCAAGAACACACGTGCTGCTGTCCTTGGTCCTGAACTACTGTGTCATTGTTACTCACAGTGATTGCTGTCCAGGCTATCCTGGAGTATGTGAGACAAACGAGAACGAGAAAGAGATGAAAGAGACATTATGATATGTGCGAGATAAATAAATATGAAGAAGCATTGGAGGGACACAGATAACAAGAGATTACTGAAGAGAATAAAAAGGCTTGTTTTGGTATTGTTTTCAAACAATTGCAGCAACCAAGAAAGAAGGATCTGTGCACATGACCCCACACAAACACACATAGCTCTTTTGGAAATGAGAAAGCATGTATGTCCCCCAATATAATGTTTAGGTTTTTGGATAAACTGCCTAAGCATATCCGAAGTGGATGGGTTTGTGATGGAAAGATTCTTAGAGTTTTAAGCAATGTTTGAATCTTTCCTTAAGTTATTGCTTCAAATATCTAAACACTCCCAAATTAATTCAATAAATATTTAGTGAGCACCATACATGCCAAAGTTCCAGTCACTGTGAGTACAAACATAATATAGAGTTCCTGACCCTAAGAGACTTTTAATTTAGGGGGAGAGTCAGACGCATCAACAGGTAATTTCAAGATCATGTAAGAAATATAATACAGAGGTACAGATGGGGGACAAATACGCAGATAATCCCTAATGGTTAATAAAACTCCACCTGTAAGAAAGTATGTAAAATGTGAACAGGCAGTTGCTAAAGGAAAGGAAAAGGGTTAAGAAATCATCAGCAAGGTCCTGGATTGGACAGAACAGTGGTGAGTACTGATGTCTCTGGTGGACATAGGGGAACAGAGGAGAGTATCTAAGACACAGTGTGTTTTTTTCCCATGACCTAGACCCTCTTCAGGGTAACAGAGAGATGAGTTAATGTTTGCCAGATAAAGGCAAAAAAGCTTCCTCTATAAACCTAGCATAACCAGGACCCAGCATAAACTAGGAAATGGCTAAGATTAGGAGAGAGTCCACTAGTGATGCCTGCTATCTCTTTAGAAAGAAGCTCAACTATTTTGAGTGCTAAATAGGAAACTAGGGGGGATATGAATATCTCACAAAGCTAAAATCCTTACCCAGAATCATGGAAAAGAATGAGGAGCTGGCAGGTATCTGCAGAGGGTAGCCTACATACCACCAACTCTGCTCACCAGAGGACAGGCTAAGGCACACATTCCTGAGCACTTGGTAAACTGAAGCAGCCTCCAAAACCTGCCTCAAAAATGTATGTGGTGAAGAAGGGCCATGAACCTCATGAAACTATATGCAAATCATTGCAAATAAGTCCCTTGTGTCTATTTTTCTGAAAGAGAATCTGTGTAAGCCTGGTTTTCATCATATTTTCAAAGAAGTCTGTGGCTCCCTAAAGTCTGTGGTTGAGAACACTGGTCTAAGGCAAAGTCAAAATGAGACCTCAAGTTCTAGCCACCAGATCCTATCACCCAGTCTCTGCCTCCTTCGTGGTCTGCTTTCTAACACTCACGGTTTAGCTGGGACCCAGTACTGTGATTGGTATGGCAGAGAAATAATATTGAAATGATTTAGGTTCCCTAGCTTGGAGATAAAAGGAAGCTGAGCCACCTCACCTGGATGGTGGGATGTGGAGGCTGTGTGCAGGATCCTGTGCTCTAAGGATAAGCTTTATCACAGGTGGTTCTCTCTCATTATGGAATTACTGAGGGCTAGAAGAACTAAGGCTAAACATGAAGTGAGTTTCATAGACACTTAAGCAGTGCCTTTCCTGGAAGCCTTCCAAATTGAAGACCTGATAGCAGAGGGAGGACAACCTGACCCAAGACCCATCCTAGATCCATGACTCTAGGTCAAGGTTAGAGCCAGCAGTGAGGGTCTGCAAACTTATTTAACAAGATTCACTGGAGCCTGGGTCATGACAGGATAAGAGGGAGGTTCTTGAGTGTTCCTAGTCAGGCAACCACAGTAGGTCATGCCTGGCCACTATTTGCTCAACAAACCATTTGGCTGCCATATTTCACATAAGATGGTAAGTATCTGATGAAGTTTGGGTGTGTTGTCCCCTCCAAAACTCATGTGGAAATTTGATATCCAAAGTGACAGTGTTGGAAACTGATTGAGTCACAAGAACGGATCCCTCACGAATGGATTGGTGCTCTCCCTAGGTGGGGGAAGTAATGAGTAAGTTCTCACTCTATTAATTCCTGTGAGAGCTGGTTGTTTAAAAGACCCTGGCACTTCCTCTCTCTCTTGCTTCTTCTCACCATGTAATCTGCTTGTACCTGCCACTTTCCGCCATGAGTAGAAGCAGCCTGAGGCCTGTGCCAGATGCTGTTGTCCCAGAATCATAAGCCAAATAAACCTCTGTTCTTTACAAATTACTCAGTCTCAGGTATTTCTGTTATAACAACACAAATGGACTGATACAGTATCCCAGGACAAGAATGTCCTGAGAGACAGCTCACAACACTGTCTCCCAGCTCCAGGACTTATTAGCTGTGTGCCCTTGGACAACTTAACCTCTCTGGGTCTGTTTCCTCATCTGAGATTTAGGAAAAAAAAAAAAAAAAAAGAAAGAAACAAATAATTCACAGGCTGTTGTGATAATTAAGGGAGATAATCTGTTTGATGATAGGAGATATATAACTGATACTAAGTAAACATAATGCTCCTTCTCTCTTCCCTGTTCACGTTGGTATCTTCAGCATGGGGCCTGACACATAGTAGGTACTCAGTAATAATAAGTGTTGATTAAGTGAATGAACGAGTAGGCAAATGAATAAGTGAATAGAGTAAACTAAGAAATCAACAGCTAAAAACTGCCACCTCACCTTCCCACTACACATCTGTAAGCCCACCTCTGTGTGGGTCCTGTGAATTTTTACTGTTCCCCTCTGCTACCCAATCTGGGCTGTTTGGCAAACACTTCAACCACTGCTGCTTCCCTAGCCAGGTTCCCCAGATGTAAAGGAAAGCCTCCTGTTCCCACAAGGAGACCAGCTGCTCAGCTGACCTCTCATTTGCCCCTCCTGTGGTGTCCAGAAGGCCATGGCCCTAGGCATCCTCCCCACCAGTCTCTGGGTTGGTGCCTGTAGCTACAAGGCCTCATGCCTTCTTTTCCCCACTCCTCTCCCCCTGCTCTTATGAGGCTGGATTCCACACAAAGATTTACAGGGCCAGGTGGTGTTTCTGAGAACATGCCTACTGAAAATATGTCCTGATAGCAGGGTCACCATCTGAGATGAGAAAGCCCCAAAATCTATCTGCAGGTAACCTTCAGAGACTCCTGGGGAAAGGCCTGAGAAGATTCCTGGGGGTCTTTTCCTTGGTTGGCCTTGAGTTGTCATGTTGTTGTAAATGGAGAGTTCACAGAGAAGGAACTAGAGAGGTTAAGTTGCCCTTAACACACAGAGCTAGGTGTGGAGGCATAAGGGAGTGGTAATACAAACCCAAGTGAGTAAAACCCTAAAATCTGCCTGCTACCTGTACAATAAATGCCCCCAAGTTGCTAAGATTCTCAGTCCCATGCTCTCTGAAACCTATTTCTCATTAATTCTCCAACACTCAGAATTTTCCTGGCAATCTGAGCAGAAGAGTTCCAGGAGGCTGGGATACCTGGTCGTCTTTGCTCTTTTCCAGCTCCCAGAAAAAGAGAAGGCTTTGCAATGACCAAGGAGCAATGAAGTTGCTTCTGTGATGAATATGCGTAAGTGGTCAGAACACAGAGTATATAATAATCCAGAAAAATGTTAAATTAGGGAGTATGGAGGCTTATCAGAGCTTTATACCACTGAAAAATCAGAAACAATCTAAATATTCAACCACAGGGGACTGGTTAAATAAACCATGTTATATCTACTCAATGCACCCATTAAATATGACTCTAGAGAAAAAGAACTAATGTCTTGGGAAATTTCATGATATGTTACTAAGTGGGAAAAACAGACTATAAAAGAGTATGTACAACTTTATCCCAACAGTATATATACTGGTGTCTGTGTTTATGTGTGCACACATATGTGTGTAAAAACCTCATACATATATGTACACAGTGGTTATCTCTGGAAAGTGGGATTGTGGCTGGTTTTGTCAATGTTTCTCTAATGTTTTTCTATGTCAAATTTTTCTTATTTATTATTAAAGAAGAGCAAATTCCCTGTTTTGTATATTAACCCTTCATATACAGGATCTTTGTAAAATATTCATGTACTTTAAAAGTTTAATAACTAGGTTGTGGATACCATTGCAAACAGCATTGTAAAATCAAACTTATTTAAAGTATAGGACAACTGTGTTACGCAGCTGTTCATCCTGTGATGTGATTCTGCAGCAAATAAAAATCGGTTACTATTCATCATAGATAAAGTTGTCTTACGACTAAAAAACTGAAGTCCAGGGCCGGCCCGGTGGCGCACTGGAGAGTGCGCCACTTGGGAGCGCGGTGGCGCTCCCTCAGATTATAAACAAAATTTAAAAGACAAATGATAACTGGGGAAACATTTACAATAAATATGATAGAGAAAAGATTAATACTACTCCCTATTCGAAAAACAATAAAATTGAAAAGCAAAGAATATAAATAACTTTTCGAAAAAGAAAGGGAAATGGCTAACAATCATTAGAAAAAGTAGTCAACCTAATTAGTAATTTAAAAATGCAAACTAAACAATGAGATGTTTTTAAATCCATTAAATCAGCAAAACCTTTGAAAAGGCAATAATCCTCAGTGCTGGCAAGGGTTCATTGTTATCCCTCTCTGTCCATACCCCTGTTAGTGCGAGTAAAATTGTTGCAACTTTTCCAGAAAGCAATTTGGTAATGTGGATCACAATCATAATACTGTGTAAAACCACTGACCTACTAATTCCCCTTCTGGATGACTATCCAAAGTAGCTAAGAAATAATGAGGACAAATACTTGAAGACAAGGGGTTCCATGCAACACTTTTGATTGTGGCCCCAAACTGCAAACAGCCTAAATGTCCAACAGAAGGGAAACAAATTTGAGATAGGCATAAATGGAATACCAATCAGCCATTAAAATTTTTATTTTTGAGTAATTTTTAATTTCTTATAAGAATACTCACAATACGTAAAGTAAAAATTAGGACACTAATGATACATGCACTATGTGTTAGGTTGAATCATATGAAATTGCTGAGACTTTTATTTTTTACCTTCTGAAATCAATCCAAAATAGCGATTTGATGTGATAGCCCAAATAACTAAATATTTCTGGGTTGTGGGATTATGGGGATATTTCATTTTCTTCTTTATACTTTTCTATAGTTTTCAAATTTTCTGCAATGAACATATGTTAAAATTATAATTTTATAAAAGTACACGAAGACCATATGAAGACCTACCCAAAATTCAAATCTATATTAAACCACTTCTTTGCTTTCTCTTTTCTGGATTTTACAATCCTCTGCCTCTTTGATATCTTAATCTCCATGCCCTTCTTCTCTTTCTCTGTTCTTCAACTTATTTGCATGTTCTGTAATTTTCTCTCTGAGGTTAATCCCCAGAATAAGGGCTCTATAAAGGATCTGACCTGGGCTGTCAGTCCCACTTCCTCCAGGAAGCTTTCCCAGATAGGCAGAAGAGTCATGAGGTGTCTAGAAGGTCCCAGAGATGGCCCTATAGTTTTCAGTCAGTAGAAGTGAAGGGCAGGCAGCCTCCCTCCTGAGTTGCTGCCACCCTCTAAAGCTGCAACTGGGGTTTCTGTCTTTGTCCCATGGTTGGCTCACAGATAAAAGGCACAGGCCCATGGGCTGGGGAGAGAGCAGCCAGCAGCTTCTTTCAACAGCACAGTAACCCAGTTACCCCAGCCTAGCATCTTATTGTGCTCTGTATTCCAGTTAAATGTGGTCCTCATCTACTACATCATAAGGACTCATACCTCTTAGTGGCACATCTTCTCCCAGTACTTCTTGACTGTGCCCTTCATGGAACTCCCTGGCCCCATAGTGTGACAAAAACAAGACCAACTTGGAGTCAGATGATCTGGGTTCAATTAATATAAATTTAGCAATTTTGGGAAGGCTCCTTATCCCCTCTGTCCCCAATTTCTTCAAGTGGATTTTTTTTTTTTTTTTTTTTTTGTCTTTTTGTCTTTTTCCGTGTCCGGCAACGGGATCGCAACCCTCGGCG
>NW_007726653.1:240855-298295 GCF_000696425.1 Galeopterus variegatus
GGCCATAATAATCAAATATTGACAAAATAAAAATTTAACGAAAAAAAAAAAAAAAGGCCTGAGAAGAAAGAAATAAAAACCCCTAAGCCCTTGGAGTTACTGCTGGAAAAAAACAAACAAACGAAAAAAACAGAGGGCATACTCATGGACCTGACCCAACGTGGGTGTTGTGCTTCCTCTTAAGGACAAAGGCACGCTTCACTGGCGCTCCATGCTAATCTCACCACATTTGTGTCCTGCTGCTGTCAGAATTACAAACCTGCTGTTCCGTTAATTAGCAAAGTTGAAATGCTCTGCATCTATTAGGGAAGTAAAAATTACCACCACCATCTCCCCAGGATCCTCCAGCATGGGTCTTCAAGCCCCACTTTTGTTCCTCCTTGTTCCAAATGCATTACGCTCACATTGCCGCCGCCTGTTCCCCTTCACATTTTCCTTGTCACCACTGCCCATGTTGGAATATGCTAATCATCCTCACTCCAGCTCCCAGCCTCCATGTGACCCCACATGACAGTGGCAGGACTGGCCATTGTACCATGGGCTCTGCCAGTGGCTTTGTGGGTATGGGAAAGCAATGAATCCCCCAGGGCAGCTGGGTGCCTTGTGCTCCATGCTAACCTCCTTCAGAAAGCAATCCTGATTTCAACAACTGAAGAAACAAATAACTAGTGAGCATTTATTGAGCATTTGGAGGTACAAGCTGCCAGAGTACCCATGGATTGCTCTTTATTTCCTTTTGGTTCTCAGTCACACCCCTTAAATTTGCACTTATGTAGAAGTTACTGTGTAAGTATTCTAATGTTGCTTCAAGTGGGCCTGAGCCCTGTTTTACCAATAAGACAGCAAATTTCCAATGCCCATGTTTCTGCCTTCTCTTTCTACTCTGTCCATGTGGTGTCCAGCATGGGAGCCTTGCTCTAAATGGCACTGAATCACTGGCTAATGTGCTGCACAAAAGAGATCTGACTTACAATTGAGAGTTGCAAGAGCTCATTTGGCCAGACCTTGGTTTGGGTGTAAGTCTGACACTTTCCTATTCCCAGGGTCATTCTTTCATCAGTCATTTATTGAGCACTTATTAAGTGCTAGGTCTTGTGTTAGGCTTTGGTGACACCAAGACAAATAAGAAATGGATTCTGCTCTCCAGGGAGCTTCCAAACAGAGATAAGACAAGTATGAAAATAGGGGAATGAGCTATCATCAGAGACAGGACATCAGCTGTACAGGATGCAAGGGAGCTCAAAAGAAATGCTCCTTAAAGGTAAGTGCTAAAGCCTTGCTACTCATAGTAATAAGCATCACCTAACACCTAGAACCTTGCTAGAAATGCAGAATCTCAGGTGACATCCCAGACCTACAGAATCAGAACCTACATTTTAACAAGAAACCCAGATGATTAGTACACACATTACATTCTGGGAATCTCTGTACTGAAGTATGTCTTCCTATTCCAGAATTGCCTCAGAGGCAGAACTAGAGAAAGGTATGCTTTAGCCTGGCCTGCACAAGACCTCTAGAAACTGACCTAGCACTGCTCATCACTTCTCATGCCCCCACCATGGGAAGACCTCTCACCACTGCCCAGAGGTTCCAGAGATTCAACCCATTGCTCAAATTCTGCTCTGAAATAAAAAGGCTATCTGGGAGACAGATAATTTCTCCCCTCCATGCCACTGAGACTGGACCATGTTTTATTTTTTGGTGACAGGAATGTTCATGAATAACACCTGCCCAACCCAAACTGCTCAGAATTTTGGTAGCTTAAACTACTTCCTCATGTATCAGATATTTTAATTTTACAACACATCTTCTTCCATACCCTCAGAGCTCTGCCTTCTCTAACTGCTCTCAGTACCATGAATGCTGTCACTGATCATATTTACAGATCAAGATGCCATCTCTGAGATGGCCCTGAAGGACAGAGGAGCCAGTAAGTTTATGCCTCTTTATCCCACCTGAATCCTTACCCTCAGGTGCAAAGCCCTGAACATTGAAAAATACTGGACAAGAAACAGAGGAAGGAGAGGTGCCCCACCTGGGGAGCTCCACATCTGAGAACATAGTATTCATCTCAGGCAATTCTCTCCCTTTGAGGGGAGACCCAATTTCCGTTCTCTGAGTTTCCAGCCTAATAAAATACCCAGTTCCCCATTTCCCCTGACACTAGGGAACTACCAGATTCTGTGTAAAAAACAAGTTAAGATTCTGAGATTCTGATAAAGATCCTTCCATCCTTCCCCCAATCTGGCCATCCTATATCCATTATATCCTGATTATCAGTGCCAGTTACCCAAACATAAACCTGGAAAGCATCCTAGACTCCTCCCCCACCTTCATCACTTATCGATTCAGTGGCCTGGTCCTGTTGATTCTAGCTCTTAAATCTCTCTCTAATCCATCATTTCCTCTGTGCAGTTCCCCTGACCTCCCCAGCAAGTAGAACTGTCCCCAGTTGTACTTTATACTCTATCACTTCTGAATGGCATTTACGTGTTTTCATTTTACTCCCCATTAGTTGATCCTGACGCCTTGAGTGTAGGGACCATATCACACTTATTGTTCTACCCCAGCACCTAGCACAGTGCCTGTCACACAAAAGGGGCTCAAGAATTACTGAAACTGAGCACACACAGGTACTGAGAAGACAATGTGTACGAGTGGTGAGTGGAGGTGATTCATCAGCACAGGCTCCCCAGAGGAGATGATCTTTGAATGAAGTTTTGGATAAGGGGTGGGCCAAGAAATAGTAGGAAGCAGCACATGCCACAGCAGAGAGGCAGGGGCCGAGAAACCATGTGCTGCAGATGAAGAGAGTTTACTAACTGAACAGAAAAGCAGTTAGGGAGTTACAGAAAGGAGGGCATGGAGGGGTAGGCAGGCTCTGTGATCTAATCTCAACAGGGCAGACTCCTGGCAAGGCGTCAGCAAAGATGCGGCTGAAAGTGCCTTCAGAGACTCAGAGAGCTGGGTCTGTGCTGCAGCAAGGGGCAGAGCTGGGTGGAATCTGGCTGGTCCCGGAGGAAGGCTGTGGTTCCTGGCCAGGGCCAGGCCCAGCAGCCTCTAACCCCCACCTCCAGGTCACATTCTGCTCTATCTTTGAGGAGAGAGGAGGTTGGGACCCATGGCCCCTGCTAAGGCTGGTGGTGGAATAGGGAGCCAGGGAGCACTGGAACTTTGTCTCTTTTGATCTTCTCCCTAAGTTCTAACAGAGGCAGGAAGGATATTTGTGAGTTACTTCCTGGGAGCCTGTCAGGCCAGTAGCAGCCTGGCAGTTTGTGTAAGACGCCATGAAAATTTAATATGGAATCAAATCGCAAAGGAGAGAGACTTAAAGTAATGTCCCTCTGTGTAAGGAACAGATGGGCAAAGCCCTTGGGAGAAGATACTGTCTGTCAGTGTAACTGGGGATGGTAGGGAACCTATTAGTGGGTACAGGCAAGATCTTCATTCCTTCATTCTCCCTTCTCTCATCCCCCCCCCCGCCTCTTTTCATGTTGACACAAAAGGAGAGAGGTGCAAGAATGGGAGAAAACAATAACAAAGAGGAGTGAAAGCAAGAAATAAAGAGTTGGAGAAAAAGACACACACACAAACACGTGTGTGCAGAAATGGAGGTGAATGTTCTTGTCTCCTCTTTCCAGACACTAATGAGCTACTGAGGGAACTAC
The DNA here is from genome assembly GCF_000696425.1 of Galeopterus variegatus. NCBI lineage: Eukaryota > Metazoa > Chordata > Mammalia > Dermoptera > Cynocephalidae > Galeopterus > Galeopterus variegatus. Next base: position 244,524 of record NW_007726653.1, read on the forward strand.
CTGTTGAAAACTTCCTCCAGCAACTATAAATATGTTCCTTGGAGCCCTCCTCCTTAAAACAACTACCACTGAGGCAGGAAGTGTGTGCTGAGAGGAATGAAGTGACCATTTTCTGCCCTGCACTATAGTGAGCTGTGGACCTTCCCAGAGTGCCTTCCCTAACTGCTCCACCACCACCAGGCTGGGCTGGTTTCTTCTTCTCTGAGTCTCGTGAAACATGTACCTTGCTGTCGATGCCCACTGTCGCATCTGGCTCCTTCACTAGACTCTTAGCTCCTTGAGGGCAAGGTCTGGGTACTTAGCTCAGTATTTCCAGAGCCTGGTACACAGCTACTGCTTAATGAGTGACCCGGGGACTTAGTCTTGTACATCCACAGTGCCACGGTGCCTTCCACATCAAAGATGCTTAGTAACTGCTGTGCCTCTTCCTCCCCTGATCCCTCTCTGTGCCTATTTCTACCTCCATCTCCACCTTTCTTCCTCTCTCAAGCTTCCACGTGAACTCGACTTGTGGACAATTTCAACTTTCTAAAGTCAATATTAGATACAAAGCCCTGGCTAATGGTCTACTTTTGAAGAGCAGAAATTTGTAACACTTGCCTTTGCTAAATTAGATCCATTAGAGATCACTAATAATTAGCACTTTAAACATGTGGGTAACACCTCTGTAAGCCCAGCTAATGAGCAAACCATTTCTGTTTATTCTTCACAAGATTTAATATTAGCTCGAGTTGAGACCTCAGCTGCAATACACATGGGCTCACTTGCTCCCCTCCCTCTCTCCCCAGGAAAATTGACATCTTGAGTGTAACACAGACACAAGAAAATGGACACTTCAGGACCAATTATAAACACTTACTGCTTTTTTTTTTCCTTTTTTGTCTTTTTTACTGACCAGTAATGGGATCGCAACCCTCGGTGTTGCGCCCGCACCACGCTCAGCCAGTGAGTGGGAACCGGTCTCCACATGGGATCCGAACCTTCGGCGGGAGCGCCGCTGTGCTCCCACATGGCGCACTCTCCAGTGTGCCACCGGGCCGGCCCAACACTTACCACTTTTAATAAAAAAAAAAAAATAAACTGATTCTTTTCTAACTGACCAGGTTATTTAAAGAGCTCATACCTCATGGGTGGTAGTGATAGTCGTAGATTTGTTGTCTTTTTTGTTACATTGAGTGTTGCTCTTGGATGGATCCTCAAAGTAACACAGAACATTGGCCTGTCAGTGATGACTATGAGTTGACTGTTGAACATCAGCAGTATATTTGCTACTATAATATATTTACAGAGTTACGGAAGTGCTCAGAGGCAGAAAGTGTGTGCTATAGAAGATTGCAAGCCATACTCTCAGTTCCCCTCCCTCTTCCCCAGTGTGAACATCAATAGTATTTAATTTAAACAGGGCATAGAGTCTTTAGTTAAAGATGACATTGCTGATTTGGAAAGCCATCTTTGGGCTCTGTCATTATGGAAGGCACTCTGGCAGGCATCTAAACATCAAATGACCCAGAACCTCTCTGATGCCTGTACCCTGTCCCCCTACCCTCCAACCCCACCCCTGCAGCCTGAAATTCAGGTGTGAGTGGCAGTAAAGCAGCAATGGCTGACTGCTGAGCTCAGGGCAGGAGGCCCTCATAGGCAGCCCCTGGAACACTCTTTCTCACCCCAGCCCAGAGCTTCTCCCTGCTCCCACCTCCACTCTCTGATTCCACTGTGTAATTCCTGCCCCAGCCTCACTACCATGACTGTCAGTGGAAGCAAGGCCACAGGAACATACTGGGCACAGACTGGACACAGATCCACTACAGACATAGAACAATTAGGGCCAAAGTAATAACCATGTTTGCAGAACTACATGCAGCCCAACAGGTGAGAAGGGACACATCCAAAGGTCATATTGCTGAACAAACATAAAGCACCTTCTCCCCCTTCAAGAACACACGTGCTGCTGTCCTTGGTCCTGAACTACTGTGTCATTGTTACTCACAGTGATTGCTGTCCAGGCTATCCTGGAGTATGTGAGACAAACGAGAACGAGAAAGAGATGAAAGAGACATTATGATATGTGCGAGATAAATAAATATGAAGAAGCATTGGAGGGACACAGATAACAAGAGATTACTGAAGAGAATAAAAAGGCTTGTTTTGGTATTGTTTTCAAACAATTGCAGCAACCAAGAAAGAAGGATCTGTGCACATGACCCCACACAAACACACATAGCTCTTTTGGAAATGAGAAAGCATGTATGTCCCCCAATATAATGTTTAGGTTTTTGGATAAACTGCCTAAGCATATCCGAAGTGGATGGGTTTGTGATGGAAAGATTCTTAGAGTTTTAAGCAATGTTTGAATCTTTCCTTAAGTTATTGCTTCAAATATCTAAACACTCCCAAATTAATTCAATAAATATTTAGTGAGCACCATACATGCCAAAGTTCCAGTCACTGTGAGTACAAACATAATATAGAGTTCCTGACCCTAAGAGACTTTTAATTTAGGGGGAGAGTCAGACGCATCAACAGGTAATTTCAAGATCATGTAAGAAATATAATACAGAGGTACAGATGGGGGACAAATACGCAGATAATCCCTAATGGTTAATAAAACTCCACCTGTAAGAAAGTATGTAAAATGTGAACAGGCAGTTGCTAAAGGAAAGGAAAAGGGTTAAGAAATCATCAGCAAGGTCCTGGATTGGACAGAACAGTGGTGAGTACTGATGTCTCTGGTGGACATAGGGGAACAGAGGAGAGTATCTAAGACACAGTGTGTTTTTTTCCCATGACCTAGACCCTCTTCAGGGTAACAGAGAGATGAGTTAATGTTTGCCAGATAAAGGCAAAAAAGCTTCCTCTATAAACCTAGCATAACCAGGACCCAGCATAAACTAGGAAATGGCTAAGATTAGGAGAGAGTCCACTAGTGATGCCTGCTATCTCTTTAGAAAGAAGCTCAACTATTTTGAGTGCTAAATAGGAAACTAGGGGGGATATGAATATCTCACAAAGCTAAAATCCTTACCCAGAATCATGGAAAAGAATGAGGAGCTGGCAGGTATCTGCAGAGGGTAGCCTACATACCACCAACTCTGCTCACCAGAGGACAGGCTAAGGCACACATTCCTGAGCACTTGGTAAACTGAAGCAGCCTCCAAAACCTGCCTCAAAAATGTATGTGGTGAAGAAGGGCCATGAACCTCATGAAACTATATGCAAATCATTGCAAATAAGTCCCTTGTGTCTATTTTTCTGAAAGAGAATCTGTGTAAGCCTGGTTTTCATCATATTTTCAAAGAAGTCTGTGGCTCCCTAAAGTCTGTGGTTGAGAACACTGGTCTAAGGCAAAGTCAAAATGAGACCTCAAGTTCTAGCCACCAGATCCTATCACCCAGTCTCTGCCTCCTTCGTGGTCTGCTTTCTAACACTCACGGTTTAGCTGGGACCCAGTACTGTGATTGGTATGGCAGAGAAATAATATTGAAATGATTTAGGTTCCCTAGCTTGGAGATAAAAGGAAGCTGAGCCACCTCACCTGGATGGTGGGATGTGGAGGCTGTGTGCAGGATCCTGTGCTCTAAGGATAAGCTTTATCACAGGTGGTTCTCTCTCATTATGGAATTACTGAGGGCTAGAAGAACTAAGGCTAAACATGAAGTGAGTTTCATAGACACTTAAGCAGTGCCTTTCCTGGAAGCCTTCCAAATTGAAGACCTGATAGCAGAGGGAGGACAACCTGACCCAAGACCCATCCTAGATCCATGACTCTAGGTCAAGGTTAGAGCCAGCAGTGAGGGTCTGCAAACTTATTTAACAAGATTCACTGGAGCCTGGGTCATGACAGGATAAGAGGGAGGTTCTTGAGTGTTCCTAGTCAGGCAACCACAGTAGGTCATGCCTGGCCACTATTTGCTCAACAAACCATTTGGCTGCCATATTTCACATAAGATGGTAAGTATCTGATGAAGTTTGGGTGTGTTGTCCCCTCCAAAACTCATGTGGAAATTTGATATCCAAAGTGACAGTGTTGGAAACTGATTGAGTCACAAGAACGGATCCCTCACGAATGGATTGGTGCTCTCCCTAGGTGGGGGAAGTAATGAGTAAGTTCTCACTCTATTAATTCCTGTGAGAGCTGGTTGTTTAAAAGACCCTGGCACTTCCTCTCTCTCTTGCTTCTTCTCACCATGTAATCTGCTTGTACCTGCCACTTTCCGCCATGAGTAGAAGCAGCCTGAGGCCTGTGCCAGATGCTGTTGTCCCAGAATCATAAGCCAAATAAACCTCTGTTCTTTACAAATTACTCAGTCTCAGGTATTTCTGTTATAACAACACAAATGGACTGATACAGTATCCCAGGACAAGAATGTCCTGAGAGACAGCTCACAACACTGTCTCCCAGCTCCAGGACTTATTAGCTGTGTGCCCTTGGACAACTTAACCTCTCTGGGTCTGTTTCCTCATCTGAGATTTAGGAAAAAAAAAAAAAAAAAAGAAAGAAACAAATAATTCACAGGCTGTTGTGATAATTAAGGGAGATAATCTGTTTGATGATAGGAGATATATAACTGATACTAAGTAAACATAATGCTCCTTCTCTCTTCCCTGTTCACGTTGGTATCTTCAGCATGGGGCCTGACACATAGTAGGTACTCAGTAATAATAAGTGTTGATTAAGTGAATGAACGAGTAGGCAAATGAATAAGTGAATAGAGTAAACTAAGAAATCAACAGCTAAAAACTGCCACCTCACCTTCCCACTACACATCTGTAAGCCCACCTCTGTGTGGGTCCTGTGAATTTTTACTGTTCCCCTCTGCTACCCAATCTGGGCTGTTTGGCAAACACTTCAACCACTGCTGCTTCCCTAGCCAGGTTCCCCAGATGTAAAGGAAAGCCTCCTGTTCCCACAAGGAGACCAGCTGCTCAGCTGACCTCTCATTTGCCCCTCCTGTGGTGTCCAGAAGGCCATGGCCCTAGGCATCCTCCCCACCAGTCTCTGGGTTGGTGCCTGTAGCTACAAGGCCTCATGCCTTCTTTTCCCCACTCCTCTCCCCCTGCTCTTATGAGGCTGGATTCCACACAAAGATTTACAGGGCCAGGTGGTGTTTCTGAGAACATGCCTACTGAAAATATGTCCTGATAGCAGGGTCACCATCTGAGATGAGAAAGCCCCAAAATCTATCTGCAGGTAACCTTCAGAGACTCCTGGGGAAAGGCCTGAGAAGATTCCTGGGGGTCTTTTCCTTGGTTGGCCTTGAGTTGTCATGTTGTTGTAAATGGAGAGTTCACAGAGAAGGAACTAGAGAGGTTAAGTTGCCCTTAACACACAGAGCTAGGTGTGGAGGCATAAGGGAGTGGTAATACAAACCCAAGTGAGTAAAACCCTAAAATCTGCCTGCTACCTGTACAATAAATGCCCCCAAGTTGCTAAGATTCTCAGTCCCATGCTCTCTGAAACCTATTTCTCATTAATTCTCCAACACTCAGAATTTTCCTGGCAATCTGAGCAGAAGAGTTCCAGGAGGCTGGGATACCTGGTCGTCTTTGCTCTTTTCCAGCTCCCAGAAAAAGAGAAGGCTTTGCAATGACCAAGGAGCAATGAAGTTGCTTCTGTGATGAATATGCGTAAGTGGTCAGAACACAGAGTATATAATAATCCAGAAAAATGTTAAATTAGGGAGTATGGAGGCTTATCAGAGCTTTATACCACTGAAAAATCAGAAACAATCTAAATATTCAACCACAGGGGACTGGTTAAATAAACCATGTTATATCTACTCAATGCACCCATTAAATATGACTCTAGAGAAAAAGAACTAATGTCTTGGGAAATTTCATGATATGTTACTAAGTGGGAAAAACAGACTATAAAAGAGTATGTACAACTTTATCCCAACAGTATATATACTGGTGTCTGTGTTTATGTGTGCACACATATGTGTGTAAAAACCTCATACATATATGTACACAGTGGTTATCTCTGGAAAGTGGGATTGTGGCTGGTTTTGTCAATGTTTCTCTAATGTTTTTCTATGTCAAATTTTTCTTATTTATTATTAAAGAAGAGCAAATTCCCTGTTTTGTATATTAACCCTTCATATACAGGATCTTTGTAAAATATTCATGTACTTTAAAAGTTTAATAACTAGGTTGTGGATACCATTGCAAACAGCATTGTAAAATCAAACTTATTTAAAGTATAGGACAACTGTGTTACGCAGCTGTTCATCCTGTGATGTGATTCTGCAGCAAATAAAAATCGGTTACTATTCATCATAGATAAAGTTGTCTTACGACTAAAAAACTGAAGTCCAGGGCCGGCCCGGTGGCGCACTGGAGAGTGCGCCACTTGGGAGCGCGGTGGCGCTCCCGCCGAGGGTTCGGATCCCATGTGGAGACCGGTTCCCGCTCACTGGCTGAGCGTGGTGCGGGAGCAACACCAAGGGTTGCAATCCCGTTGCCGGTCCCCGGTGCGGGCGCGACACCGAGGGTTGCGATCCCGTTACCAGTCAGTAAAAAAGACAAAAAGGAAAAAAAAAAAAAACTGAAGTCCAAATGAGCTGTAAAAGAAAATTCCATTTTTAAATGTCATTTAAAGATTTGCCCTGTATGCGAATAGAGTTTATTCCTTTAGAACACAAGACATAAAAGATTTATGTATAATAAAATTTAAATAATATCAACATCTTTTTAGATTAAAAGCTAAATATCATAGCTTTGAATATCACATCTGTTGAATGAATCTCTAAGTACCCACTATGTGTCAAAGGGATTTTCAACTAGACTTTAATCTAGAAGAATAAGTAGATGAAAATAATTAAACATTTTTAAAAAATGAATAATGGATTGGGCTTTCCCTATCGGATATTAAAATATATATTTTTAAACTACGATTATTAAAAGGTGGAACAGACACAAGAACTAACATATAAATGAATAGAGCCTGAAACATAACCCTAATACAGATCTGACATATTTTGAAACCTAATATATAATAAGGGAAGAATCTAAAGCAATTGGGAAAAAATACAGTTTTCAATAAATGGCACTGGAAAACTATTTAGAAAAGAAAAATCAAGTTAATCCTCACAACTTCATACCATACACCAAAATAAAATAAATTTTAGACAGATTAGAAACCCAAACTCAAAAATGACATTTAAAAAAAAAAAAACCCTAGGAGAAAATATGAGTATTTAGCTGATCCCTGAATGAGAAAGAGCTCACTAGGCACAAAAGCCTTGAAAGAAATCAGAAAGGAAAATATCAATGGTTTTGTGTATATAAAGTTTTAAACTATACATCAGATTATAAACAAAATTTAAAAGACAAATGATAACTGGGGAAACATTTACAATAAATATGATAGAGAAAAGATTAATACTACTCCCTATTCGAAAAACAATAAAATTGAAAAGCAAAGAATATAAATAACTTTTCGAAAAAGAAAGGGAAATGGCTAACAATCATTAGAAAAAGTAGTCAACCTAATTAGTAATTTAAAAATGCAAACTAAACAATGAGATGTTTTTAAATCCATTAAATCAGCAAAACCTTTGAAAAGGCAATAATCCTCAGTGCTGGCAAGGGTTCATTGTTATCCCTCTCTGTCCATACCCCTGTTAGTGCGAGTAAAATTGTTGCAACTTTTCCAGAAAGCAATTTGGTAATGTGGATCACAATCATAATACTGTGTAAAACCACTGACCTACTAATTCCCCTTCTGGATGACTATCCAAAGTAGCTAAGAAATAATGAGGACAAATACTTGAAGACAAGGGGTTCCATGCAACACTTTTGATTGTGGCCCCAAACTGCAAACAGCCTAAATGTCCAACAGAAGGGAAACAAATTTGAGATAGGCATAAATGGAATACCAATCAGCCATTAAAATTTTTATTTTTGAGTAATTTTTAATTTCTTATAAGAATACTCACAATACGTAAAGTAAAAATTAGGACACTAATGATACATGCACTATGTGTTAGGTTGAATCATATGAAATTGCTGAGACTTTTATTTTTTACCTTCTGAAATCAATCCAAAATAGCGATTTGATGTGATAGCCCAAATAACTAAATATTTCTGGGTTGTGGGATTATGGGGATATTTCATTTTCTTCTTTATACTTTTCTATAGTTTTCAAATTTTCTGCAATGAACATATGTTAAAATTATAATTTTATAAAAGTACACGAAGACCATATGAAGACCTACCCAAAATTCAAATCTATATTAAACCACTTCTTTGCTTTCTCTTTTCTGGATTTTACAATCCTCTGCCTCTTTGATATCTTAATCTCCATGCCCTTCTTCTCTTTCTCTGTTCTTCAACTTATTTGCATGTTCTGTAATTTTCTCTCTGAGGTTAATCCCCAGAATAAGGGCTCTATAAAGGATCTGACCTGGGCTGTCAGTCCCACTTCCTCCAGGAAGCTTTCCCAGATAGGCAGAAGAGTCATGAGGTGTCTAGAAGGTCCCAGAGATGGCCCTATAGTTTTCAGTCAGTAGAAGTGAAGGGCAGGCAGCCTCCTTCCTGAGTTGCTGCCACCCTCTAAAGCTGCAACTGGGGTTTCTGTCTTTGTCCCATGGTTGGCTCACAGATAAAAGGCACAGGCCCATGGGCTGGGGAGAGAGCAGCCAGCAGCTTCTTTCAACAGCACAGTAACCCAGTTACCCCAGCCTAGCATCTTATTGTGCTCTGTATTCCAGTTAAATGTGGTCCTCATCTACTACATCATAAGGACTCATACCTCTTAGTGGCACATCTTCTCCCAGTACTTCTTGACTGTGCCCTTCATGGAACTCCCTGGCCCCATAGTGTGACAAAAACAAGACCAACTTGGAGTCAGATGATCTGGGTTCAATTAATATAAATTTAGCAATTTTGGGAAGGCTCCTTATCCTCTCTGTCCTCAATTTCTTCAAGTGGATATTTCTTTTTTTTTTTTTTTTGTCTTTTTCCGTGTCCGGCAACGGATCGCAACCCTCAGTGTCGCCCCCGTACTGGACCGGGACCGGCAACGGGATCGCAACCCTCGGTGTTGCCCCCGCGCCTCGCTCAGCCAGTGAGCGGGAACCGGTCTGTATGTGGGATCCGAACCCTCAGCGGGAGCGCCTCCGCGCCTCCCAAGCGGTGCACTAGCGCAGTGTGCCACCGGGCCGGCCCCCTTTTGTTTTTTTTTTTTTGTCCTTTTGAGACTGGCCACACCGCGCTCAGCCAGTGAGCGCTGTGAGCGCACCGGTCATCCCTATATAGGATCCGAACCCGCGGCAGGAGCGCTGCTGCACTCCCAGCACCGCTGCGCTCCCAGCACCGCACTCTCCCAAGTGCGCCACGGGCTCGGCCCTCAAGTGGATATTTCAATACTACCCCAATAAGGACTAAATAAACTCAAGGTAAAGCAGTTTAAAAACTGCAAAGCCCTATAAAAAGGAAGGTATTAGCTATAATGCCTTGTACTGTAGTCTTTTTGTGAAAGCAGTTACAGGTTTTATCTGATCTTGAAGTATGCCTGTGCTTTTAGGCTCTAGCTAAAACCTTCCCATCCCCACCCCACCCCCACCAACCTCAAGGGAGCAGCAGGCCCCTATATCTGTGACCACAGAGAAAGCCTGGGTCATCCCACCACTACCTGTACCACTCTGGTGTCTCAGGTACAAGGACATAAACGTGCTGATTGTAACAATGAACTCTTGGCAGGCATTAACCCTCAGGGCACGTGGGGCTAGATGCCAAGTAACAGTGTGGCTATGTTCTCATACCCATTCAGGGAACACAGAGAACTTGGCTCCCCAAGTGGGGTGTCGTCTATGTCAAAATAACCAAATGTACCTCCCTGTATCCCTGTGAGTATAATTGTCTCAGCACACTCACTAGGGCACTCAGATGAACCAAACCTGGGAAGACACTCTTAGCTCTTCATTAAATGCCAGCCCCAGTAGAGCCCTACCATCTCTGCCAACCTCTTTCTCTTCTGACAACGGTACAGCAGGGAGCTGAATGCATCCTTACAACCCTTGTAATACACAAAGAGATGGACTGCCATCCGGGAATGGGGTCAAGGCCTCCACCATGCACATCTTCACTAGCCTCCCAGAGTGAATGCATCCTTACAACCCTTGTAATACACAAAGAGAGGGACTGCCATCCGGGAATGGGGTCAAGGCCTCCACCATGCACATCTTCACTAGCCTCCCAGAGTAAAGCATCTCCTTCTCTTGTTGCCTTCTCCCACCACCCTCATGTAGAAAGAACTCCTAAATGTGCCCAATGGCTTTAAAAACAGCCCATGACATGCTACAAACAGCAGAGGCAACAACCACCCTCAGAGCCCTGTGCTATGACAAAACATGCCACATCCTAGAGGAGCTGAAACCAACTGGAATGTCAGAAAGTTCTGTGGAGCTACTAGTACTTCCTTTACAGAAAGAGAAACTGAGACCCTGTGAGGGTTAAGGGCTCAAAGTAACATGATGAGTCTGTCAGTCAAGCATTCTCTGCTCCATGCCATGTGGTCTAAAGAGTACCCCACTACAGATGCATGTATATTAAGATGCAACTATGGGTTGATGATAGTTTAGTGCTCTGCTATCTAGCATCTGCCACTAGCTATGTGTGGCTATTTCAATTTCAATTAATTAAAATTAAATAAAATTTAAAATTCAGTTCCTCAGTCACATTAGTTATACTTAAAGTGGCTACTGGTTATCATATTGGGGAGCACAGATTGAGAACATTTCCATCATCACAGAAAGTTCGACTGACAGCACTGACTTAGATGGATAGATATCCTGCCCATGGTTAACTCCCATGAGGGCAGGGTCTGTGTTAAGTTCTCCCTTGGGATGTGTTGGGAGTGTTCTCTGTACCCCCATAACCAATGACTGAATGATTGAAAACACAGCCCTTGATACAACCAACAAGTGACTAAGCCAGCAAGGACTGTGGGTCCACAAAACACAGGTCTGCCATCCAAGGGAGCCACAGAGATGACCTTCCTTGGTCTAAGCACATAGCCTAGGAAAGAAACAAGTGATTCTGTCTCCTCACCTTTTTTTTCAAAAAGTATGGTTATTCATTGTTGAAATCTGACCAAATTTTTCAGTGGGAACCAAAGCCACTGATTACTGACTTGCCAAGCCTCTCATAGGTGCCCTTGAGCCTCAGCCACTCTGTGAGTTAGCTGTGCCCGAAGGCAGAGGAGCCTAAATGAGAAGGTACATCTTCAGATTCCCAAATGGGAAAAAGTCTTCACAAAGCTAAGAGGCTCGATGTCTTCCAGAGAAAACTTGAAAACTTGCACCTATGCTTACTTCATAGTGTCCCTCCATCAAGCCAACAGAAAGCTAAGTGATTGTTCTTGAGGCTGCCATGCTATAGCAAGGAGCCAACCTACCCAATGGCTTTTGAAGCCTACAGCCCAACATGTGGCAAGGTAAGAAGTCACCCAAAATACTGTGTGAATATTCCTGTCAAGGAAGAAACCCTTTGCAAACAGGTTTACACTCGTCCTGCTCTATGCAAAATGTTGAATAATAGCCTGATTAAGAACATTTCTGCCCATAAAAAATGAGTTTAAGAAATTTATGGATATAAGGCCTCCAATAAAGATATCCTTAATATAAAGGATCATTCATTAAAATGAGACCAAAGGGGAGAGAAATTAGCTGCTTACAGAGGCCAGAAAAAGATCAGGCCGCCTGGATATTTTCAACACCTGTAAGTTCTAACAATCCATGAGACAAGGAAAAGAACTACTCTGAGTCCTACCCACTCAGTTAAGAATGACTGATACAATTAACATTTAGAGCTCATAAGATACACAATGAACATTCTCTTTCTTTTCTATAAGCTATGGGTATTTTACTGTATTTATTCACATCTTGTAGTTTAAAATAACTCATTCTGCTATATCAATTTTAAAACATTTTTCTTACAGCAATAAAGTTCTCTCTTACTTTGGAATTCCCTACCCCTGTTCTCCACCAGGAAAATTCATCAATATCCAATTCAAAAAAAAGTAACAGTAGCACTGTTCTTCAGTTTTCCCATCCGTGAAATGTAAGTAATATCAACCTCATAAGGCTATTGTGAGAATTACCTGAGACTATCTGTGTACCTTGTGATTGGTAGATGGCACGAGTCCAGTAAGTGGTAGGTGATGGAGTGAATGAATGAATCAATGAAGTATCTGGACTGTGTGATTGATTTGTCACTGGGCTCAGCTGTACAAACCAGGAAGCAGTGAAACTGCAGAAACCATTCACAATTTAAGACACAATCATCCACATACTGTCAGCTGCTGAAATCGCAGACAATAACTGGGAGGAAATATGCTGCCTCCAGAGAGCATGCCTTGCAAATTCAGACCACTGCAAAGGTGAGAACATTATAGCTCTCACAGAGAAAAATCATATCTTCAGCTCTAAAATTTTATGATTCTGTGTTTGTACAAATGAGAAGAATAGTCAACAATCTAATCATTTCAGCTTTGGGGCTCTAGGATTAAAATCTTTCCATCAAAATCTCTATGTAGATTTGGAAGCATTCACCATCTGACTGTGTCCCAGGCATCTACAGACCAACTGAGTCATAGTTGTGGTATTGTTCCATGCTAATAACATTGCTGATGTGGGAAAGAGTGCTTCACCAGGAATCTGAAGACCTGAGTTCTCCTTGTGGCCTTCTCTTGTTTCTCTCTCCCTCTCTGGCCTTCATTTTCAATACAGTAAAATAAACAAGCCAGACAAGATGGCGGCAAAGGTTGTCCCCTCCCCAGCTCTTCCATTACCTAATTCTGCTTTGCTGTAGAAGAGATAATGGCCTGCAAAATTAGAAGGGAGCATCCCAGAGGAGAAGAGAGAAACTTACGGGTGAGAATCGTGCTGGGGAAATGCCATATTCAAGGAATTGTGAAATGGATCATTAGTTTATGTGTCATTAAGAAAGAAAATATTGCTGCCAATTAAACTACTATACATCATAAACTATAAGATGAATCCTGCTTTCAGAGATGGCAAGATGTGAGGAGGAAAAGGAGGATCCTAGAATCAGTAAAAATACGGGAACTAGCATTTACTGGGTTCTTATTATATTCTAGGCACTAAGCTAAGTGCTTTATACATATTACTTCATTTAACCCTAAAACAACCCTGTAAAATAAATGAAAGTATATGAAAGATCAGCATTTTAGAGGAGAAACTTGAGGTACAGAGGCTTATATAATTTGCTTAAGGTCATCTAACTAGTAGGTAGAAGAAGTGAGATTTGAACCTACTATTTCACTCCAAACTCCATCTTCTTAACCCTTTACCCTTGGAAGAAGGGCTGGGGCATTTGATACAGAGTGAAAATGAGTTATCTGATGGAGATAGGACTGAAACACTAAAACTGTCAGAACATATTAAAGGAACATGTTAGGATGAAATACTTTGAACTAGAAAGAACCTTAGAGATGATATTAAGTACATACTTCAAAGACAAAGAAAAGGAAGTCTAGAGGGATTATGAGATTTGCCCAAGGTCATACAGCCAGTTAGTGCAAAAGCTAAGATTCTAGAATTCTGCTAGGTAATAAGATCAAGCTTGCAAGTGTATGGTTTCCAGAATCTGCCCATTCCTTTCTTCCCAAGTTCTAGGCAATTTCCTATAGAGATTCCTACTCTGTGATTTCTTAGTGGTTTCTCTGTGACCACGTAGGCAAGTTCCTGCAGGCCTGAGATGCAGAGCAGTGTGGGGAGGTAGGCAGAACAGTTGAACCTGGGCTCTATTCCCCCTAGCTCTGAGAACCCAGCATGCTTGGTCTCTCTGAGTCTTATAGACTCATATGTAAAATGGGGCTAAGAACACCAACCTCATAGAAAGACAATGAGACCATGTGGCACAAAGTAGGTAGACAATCAATGGTAGTTAACATGGCTATGACTGTTGAAGACATAGTTTAAGGCTTTTACTATCCCTTCACCTTTCTTGGCCATTGGTTCTTATATGAATAATCTATTCTACATTTTCCAACGTGAAGTACATTCTCTTGGCTGGAGACAGTGGAAAGCAGGAACACGGGCCTGCATCCTCGCTTTCTCCCTCTCCCTTTACAATAGACTATCTTCCCCAAACAGAGAACAAACACCCTCCTCTACCATTGCTGTTCACAAGCTCATCTCACGCTGGCTTTAGTCCAGTTATCTGCCCTTCCGTTAACTTTTTGTATAAGGCCTTTAAAAATCGAGCTTCTTGAAGAAGTCCCTTTTCTTTCATAATTCATCCTACTTGTCTTAAAGTGAAGGCCATCCCCTTGCCAAGGCGTGGGCAGCCCTCCAGACTTCACGGCACTTGATGTTCAAGGTCAAAGCAATTTATGTTCAACCTTCCAGCCATTAGGGGTTGAGTGCCAGTACAGGAAAAGCCCCTTCCTACCATTTTAGAGATTTTTGTGCTTCTAGTTACATACATGTTAGAAGACAATGTGTGATAATTATGCTGCAGGCTGTCAGGAGAAAGTGCAGGCCCTCAAGCTGGGAAATAGAAAGTACCAAAGAAGCTGAGTGGCCAGGATGTAGGCTGACTCAATAGTACTACTTCCCGTTTTAAAGATGCCTAACTGGGGAGAGGCATGTGCCCAGCCTTCCAGTTAAACATATGTGTGGAAAGCCCAGCTGGTGAAGGCAGCAGGCATAACCAAGGTACCTACACCCACCTGGTGTTGGCTTACCTCACAAAATGCAGGTTTTATAAATCAAGCATCACAACAGCCAAAATTTCAGCTCCCACCTTCCCAAGCCCCACTAGGCTGTTTTTTTGTTCTTGCTGCTTTTGTGGGTCACTGTGGTAGATGTTACAATTTATTAAAGGTATTACTGCCTACATGCAGACTCCCTAAGTGCTTTGTACATCTTATGTTTAACTCTTGCAACTACCCTAAGGAATATATATTATTTTTCACATTTTATGGATGAAAAACTGGGGATTAGAGAAATCAAATAATTTGCCCAAGGTCACAGAGATAGGAAAGGATGAAGTTAGGATTTGGACTCAGGTCCATTCTATTCCAGAACCGGTACACGAAGGCTCATACACATGGATCTGTCTCATCTAGTTCCCAACACCCTGGTCAAGGAACATCCAGAGCTTCCATCTTTAGGGTTGGGACCTAGCCATGTTTGATGCCATCTCAGACACAGTATTTGATGTGCTTGGGATGAAGCCTCAGCCCCTGAATTTCTATGGAGTAACAGGACAGCCAGACCACTGGGTTTCTACTGGGTTTCAGTTTCCTCCTGAGCCCTGCATTTAGCACCCCACAGCTGGCACTGTGCTCTGAAGCCCTACCTGTCTAGGGCCTGGCCCATCCATTTCCATCCTCCTCTCCTGGCAGGGGCTGGAGGGAAGAATGTCTTAGTCCCTGTGTCCCCAGTCATTCCCTGGGGTCCTGCCAGGAATTGAATGATGGCCCAATAGTGTAGAACCACAGGCTCACCTGACCCTGAGTGTCTCCCACCATCTGTGGACTTTGGTGACAATCCTCTCACAGGACTGCCCAACTCCCCAACCCCCACCTTGGATGATGATGCTGGTCTGAAGGAAACTTGCTTTTGTGATGCTCCACTGTATTGCATGTATTTCTTTTTTTTTTTTCCTTTTTTTGTCTTTTTTTACTGACCGGCAATGGGATCGCAACCCTCGGTGTTGCGCCCGCACCACGCTCAGCCTCCTTTTTTTGTCTTTTTTTACTGACCGGCAATGAGATCGCAACCCTCGGTGTCGCGCCCACACCGGGGACCAGCAACGGGATCGCAACCCTCGGTGTTGCGCCCGCACCACGCTCAGCCAGTGAGCGGGAACCGGTCTCCACATGGGATCCGAACCCTCGGCGGGAGCGCCACCGCACTCCCAAGCGGCGCACTCTCCAGTGCGCCACCGGGCCGGCCCGATGTATTTCACTGCTCACTGTTGGCCTCGGCTCTCAGCCACACATTCTGCTAACCCCTTTGAACGTGCCAATGCCAACCTAGTTTTGAGGTGGGAAGTCAGTTTTCTTCACGTAAACAAGTTAATAAAACAACTCATAAAAGACTGAAGTATGGCAGACAACAAGCAGCTAAACTGAAATGAAAAATCCCATGAAACCCTCTACCCCACTGACTGTTAATGACATAGTAATTATAAACACAATAGTAAATATTATTACCAACTTCAAGTGGTGACCTGAAACCAGCTGGTACACTCAGGAAAACACTCCAGTCCTGGAAAGTTTTGGGAACTCATGTAACAGTAAATCTAACGACTATAAATCCAACCTAAATGAAATCTTAGTTCAACTGTGGGGATGAAATTATACTTCTCGACATGCCACACTACAAAGAAAACCTAGGAGCTAAGCACAAGAAGTATTCTCTGGTGACCTGGACTGACCTATATCCATTTTGGTAACTATTTCCACCAATCCATGCAAGGTTGGGGCAGAGATTGGCCAGATGCCCACCAAGCCCATTCCCTCTTCTAAAGCACACAACTCTGTGACACTTCTCAGCCTCTTGCAGTTAGGAGAAACCATGTGACTAACCTCTAGCCAATAGAATGTGAGCAGAATATGCCACTTCCAGGACTGGCCCATGAAATCATCCCAAATATGTATCCTCCACACCCTCTCTCTCTCCGATTTCTGATGGCTGGATGCAAAGGCTCCAGTAGAGGACTCCAACAGCATAAGAGATAGGAGAGTCCCTGAATAGAAGGAGGTTAGCTCCTGGGTTGTCATCAGCCAGGAACATCTGTAGTGGACAGTGACATGAGCAAGAAATAAGCTTCTATTATGTCATCCCTGATATGCATAAGAGATAGGAGAGTCCCTGAATAGAAGGAGGTTAGCTCCTGGGTTGTCATCAGCCAGAAACATCTGTAGTGGACAGTGACATGAGCAAGAAATAAGCTTCTATTATGTCATCCCTGATATTTTTCAGGTTATTACAGCTGTTGACCTATGCTGACCCATAATCAGAGAACACTACCATTGTTGACGTAATTTTTTGTGAAATATCAGCGTGGCAAACTGCGGAGACTCTGAAGAAATTACTCTCCATCTCCATTTCAAAATCTTATGTCTGGTATTGATGTATTCTATAAAGGGTAGACATGGTCTATTTAAAAGCAATAAGGATATGTCACTGATCTGGGTACAAAAACTGCAGGAAAACTCAAAGAGAAAGAGAACAATGGGCAGGGGGGAGCGGAACACTTGGAAGGGCTTAGATACCCACTTCCAATGGTTAGCCAGGAGCTCCATTCTTCTCCCCAAAAGAGTCCATCCACTGCCATTCCTCTAACAACACACATAAAAATTAAATTTTAAATTTTAAAGAGTGATATGAACATAAAGTATTACTGTTCTGATTCCCAAATCTAAATCCTCGGCCTTGTCTCTCACCCAGCCTAGCTCCAGCTGCATCTCCAACCACCAGTAGGTGTTTCCTTTTAGATGGCACCTGAAGTTTCAGACTCTTCTGCTGTCCTCTACTTTGTGCCTCCATCATGTTGGAGAGGGAAATAATCAGTTGCTTCACACCTACCATATGCCAGGCCCATCACAGTAATTACCTCACTCATTATCTCCTCTCACACTCTTTCCTGAGATAGATATCATTATGTACACTTCACAGATGTGGAAACTGAGGCATACAGAAGTGAAATGATTTGCTCAAGGTCATACAATTGGTAAGTAGGTGCTGTGATATAATTTTCATTTGTGTGAGACACCATACCTGGTTGGAGTGCTCCCTTAAACAGTTAACTACATCTGGGGGTGTGCTGGAGCTGCTTGTTCTGGTTCCCAAGGGCCAACCATAATTTATAGGATTTCTGCCAGCTGGTTGTTAAGCTTGAAAATCTGCTATGATAGAAGTACTTACACAATGGAAACCAGCAAATGCTACAGACACTACAATCAGGGCTTTCTTTCTCCTTGAAAACATTACCAGCACATCACTGACTACACCTTTCTGTTTGGACCAGTATGGCAAAGCAACACTGTCCTGATGGTGTTTTGTTGAAATTTCAGGAAAAATAAGTAGAATAAAATAGCCCCTGCATTGCAGACTTTGCAAACAAAAATTTACAAATGTAAAGGCAAATGTTACAAAGGCACACAGGACTGAGAAAGAAGTATGTCTCCCTTAACGTGGCACAAGCTTCTGATAGTTCCATAAGGAGTTCTCCTAATAAGCTGATAAGAAATAATTAGGAAGGACAACACTAGTTTTAGGTGGGGAAGCCATTAAATTCTGGGTTAGTGTGGAGAACTGCTATGAAAAGATTTTACAGATTTAGTTTTAAACTAAGGGATGAAGGAGGCATCACAAGCCCATTGAGGTAAATTCTAAAACAGGGATTTTTTTTTTTTTTTTCTTAAAGTGCAGTTAGCACATTAATGCAGTGGCACCAATAATCCAAAGCAGGAGATAAAAATCACATGATGCATTCCAAAGCCAAAGATAAATAACTGGAATTTTTTCTTTGATCAACTGCACAAGATTTACCTTCTTGAATCAAAGAGCATCTTAATCAGATGAGCATGCACCGATCTGATATTTGGGGAAAGGAGTATAGAAGCTTATGGAGTGGTTAGGGGCAGTCAGCCTGCTTTTGCTTTTTTTCTTCTTAAGTAAACATTCCACATGTGGAGAATAATCCCCCTGTGAAAAATAAATCAGTGTTTTAACTCATGGCCCAGAGCCATTGTTACCAAACCTGGCTGATCATTAGATCTGGTTGAGAAGAATTTTTAAAATACGGAATCTGGTGTCTATATTTAATTTACATTCAGTGAGTCTAAGAAATTGTGTGTTTTCCAGAACTAAACTGAAAGACTCATAAAACCATAAGAGCGAAAAAATAATTATGACAATCAAAGAAAGGATCTTAAAAAGAAACCTAAGTAGGATTGACCAGCAGAACCAAGTACAGCCAGAGAACAGAAAAACACTCAGGACAGAGGATCTACAGGGATTCCAGTTTTTGAAAAGGTTGCAGTTAGATCAAGCAGTACCCTGAGAATAAGGGAGGAAGACTAATTGCCATTTATTAGCTACATTTGGAAGGCAAGTAACTTAAATTCTCTGAGCCTCAGAATCCTCACCTGTAAAATGGGGATATTCTTAAATTGTTAGGCTATAGGAAGATGGAAAGCACCTATCACAATTTCTGGCATAGAGGAGGAGGTCACTGTTAGTTATTACGCTATTATTATTCCTTTTTCTTTCTGCTCTGGGAAGAAAACAATTATCCAAAGTCAATGCATACAAAGCTACAGAAGCTGCTACCTGAGTCCCCCCAACCCCCCTTCCCCAGCAGCAGCCTACGCAGGTTCTCGCAGGCTCTGAGGATGACAGAAGAGGCTAATCACTACACCAGCAGTCAGAAAGCAAGATATCAGCTTTAGCTTGGCTCTGCCCTCAGGCGAATGACCCTGAACAAGCCTCTTGTTTCCCTTGGCCTTAATTTCCAGCCCTGCCAAATGGGCACAATCAAACAAACCTTGTCTTGGCCAGAAGCTGTAAGGAAGAGCCCAGGAGAATGGGTTAATGAGAAGGCTGACACTCGGCTCAGGGATAACGAGCCAGCCTGTCACTGTCCCCGGGAACTTTTCCTCCCTGGTCTGGAAGGATGCTCCCTGATCTTGGAGGCACCCCCAAACTCCTGCATTGAACTTCAGCTAATTGGAAGCTTGATGACAGGTGACACCAGGTTTCTGGGAAATAAAACGATTTCTCTAGCCCCAGAGTTCTGCAGTGAGGAGAGGGAGGATGAGAAACTTCCCCAGAGTAATGCAACCAAGGTTCCTGCGGGCAGCACATAAAACATTAATGGAACTCAAGCCACCACCATAACGTGTCAGAGAGTGAAGAAAACAAGCAAAGCTAAGAGTGGAGAGTGCTGCTGGCACAACACAATGGAAATGAGATGCAGCCAGACAGACAAGCAGCAGGACAGCAGCAGAGGACCATAGCAGCATCGAGCCCTCTGGAGACTCCAGAATGTTCTCAGTAATTAAGAGACAGCACTTTTCTACCAGAGAGGAATAGAGGTGTGTCTGGAGGAAAAGGTGATGAAGCAAAAGTATGGGGGAGGGGGCCCAGTCATATCCCTCCCAGGAAGAAATCACAGGAGAGAAAAACAAATGCCACAAGTGGAGGAGGCAGGCTCATGAAGAGGGGAAAAGTAGAGGGGTCTGTGAAAAGTGTAGCCTGAAAGAAAGATAAAGAAGACAGGAGGAGGAGGAAGAGGAGGTGGAGGAGGAGGAGGAGGAGGAGGAGGAGGGGGGGGGGGGGGGAGGAGGAGGAGGAGGGGGGGGGGGGGGGAGGAGGAGGAGGAGGGGGGGGGGGGGGGAGGAGGAGGAGGAGGGGGGGGGGGGGGGAGGAGGAGGAGGAGGAGGAGGAGGAAAGGGTTCCAAAAAAATTAGGTTGCCTGACCTCTCGTTAATGGACTAGGATGGAGTGGCTGCTACTTCTCCATGCAAAGAGGAAACTTTCCAGATCTTCATGCTGATGTTTTTTCTAATTTCAAATTTCCAGATCACTTCCATGCAGATGAAACATGTCAAACACATGGACTTTCATACTTCCAATTTGAGCTGGCTCTGAAACCTCTGTGTTTTCCCCTGCAAGCGAAGGGAGGTATGAGATGGGGAGGGGATGGGACTGATTGGATGTGACAAGAAATGCTTCCCACTCTGCCCCAGCACCTGGCCTAGTCTGGCCCCATCACAAGGCTCCAGCTGGCCTCAGACTGCTGACTGCATGAGCTTCAGTTCCAGCAGTTCCCAGTCACAGCCTCAAGAGCCAAGCCTAACTAGAGATGAGAATGCGGCCCAAGTAAAAGGTTCCTGGAGGCAGCACATACAACATTAATGAAACTCGAGTCACCATCAGAACATGTCAGGGAGTGAAGAAAACAGCTCTGTCTTCTCCAAGACAGAGCACATCGTTGTAGCAACTCCCTTGGCAGCATTCATAGAGTTCATTGATACCAAATTAATTAACATATCCTTAAAAGTTAAACACTCTTGGGCCGGCCCGGTGGCGCCTCGGTAGAGTGCGGCGCTTGGGAGCGTAGCAGCGCTCCCGCCAAGGGTTCGGATCCCATATAGAGACCAGTCCGCTCACTGGTTGAGCGCGGTGCGGGCGCGACACCGAGGGTTGCAATCCCGTTGCCGGTTGCGGTTCGGGCGCGACACTGAGGGTTGCGATCCCGTTACCGGTCACGAAAAAAGACAAAAAGGAAAAGAAAAAAAAAGTTAAACACTCTTAAAAAGCAAACACTTCCATGTCTATCACTTGTTTATGTTTGGTGTCCTCCATCAGATTAGGAGGTCCAGCGCAAGTCTACACATCTCCCTTTCCACTGGGAGCTTTGGAACAGAAGATATCATACCCATTAACCTGCACAGACCTCAGCAGAGCCTCCATACACCAAGATTTTGTAAGTGCTTTTTTTCCAAAAGATTCTTCTTCAGGAAAGAAAAAGTTCTAAAAACTAGCAATGTCTGTTAAAAAAAGAAAATATACACAAGGCTTTCGTTCTCCAGGGGAAGTGCCAAAACACTGGAGTGACCAGGAGCTCAGCCAGACGGAGTCAAGGAAAGCGATTGTTCTTCCTGCTAGGAAAGGATGGCCTACGCCACGCAGTGTCTCCACCACCCTCTGAGCCTGAGTTCAGCTGGGACTCCCCAGACCTCAGAATCCTGCATTAGTTAGAATTATATTTGGCTGAGAATCACAGGAAGCTCTACTATAATGGCTTAAACAAGTAAGGGGCCTACTTGTCTTAAGCAACAAGAAGTCTGGAGCTGGCATTCCAGGGCTGTCTCAGTGGTGGCTATCTTCTTGATCTGTGGCCTTTGTCTCTTGTCACAAGGTGGCTGCAGCACCTCCTGGCATCATATTCCCATTGGAAAGAAGTTGAATAGCAAACACCTTTTTTCTTTGGATGGCTTTATCTTAGGAAGAGAAGACCTTCCTGTTGATTTGTGCCGACATATCGATAGTTAGAATTGAGTCACATGTTCTTCTTTAATGGCAAAGGAAGCTGGAAATTTAAGTATTTCATTCTCTACCCTTTATAATAAAGAAAGGAAAGGGAAGTCTTTGGAATAGATATTAAGTACACCAACCTTCAGTATCTGTGCAGATTTACATATCAAAAGGACCCTTACCCCCTCCCAAGAGAGATGGTGTGGAGTGGCTCTTGATCCTCTGCTCCCTCAAATTTGAAGAGCTGTGAAAAAATATATCCTAGATTCAGAAAAGCCTCTCAGGCTCCCAGATGTGTCCCCTCCCATTTAATATGCTGAGTCACTTTTACATAGATTTTCTCATGTATTCTTCACTACAGTTCTCTAACGCAGATGCTATAGACTGAATGTGTCACGCCAAAATTCATACATTGAAATTCTAACACACCAGTGTGATGGTATTTGAAGGTGGGATCTTTGGGTGGTGATGAGGTCATGATGATGAAGCCCTCATAAACAGGACTAGTGCCCTTATAAAAGAGACCCCAGAGAGCTCACCTGCCCCTTCTGCTACATAGAAGGTGCCATCCATGAGGAACAGGCCCTCACCAGACACAGAATCTGCAGGCATCTTGATCTTGGACTTTCCAGCCTCCAGGACTTTGAGAAATAAATGTTTGTTGTTTATAAGCCACTTAGTCTATGATATTTCGTTACAGCAGCCTGAACCAACTAAGACAGCAGGAATAAACTATCCTGCTTTTACAGATAAAGAGGGAGTGGCTCACGGAAGTTAACTTACTTGCCAAATGTCTGATGGCTTATAAGTGGTAGAATCAGGTTCTGAACCCAATTCTCTAGTCTCAACACAGTGCTTTTCTCATTACACCACTGGACATTCTTATCATACTGCAGATCTGACTGTTGCAGCTACTATTCCCAATTCCCACCCCCTTCCTGTTTACGATAGTCCTTTCCTATTTTAAAATATTGATATATGTAGAAAGAGAAGATCAGTCATAGAGAATCTGGCAAATACCATAAAAGGTTGAAAAAGATCAAGAATCTCTTACTCTTGCCAACAGAATGTGCATCTTGGTAGGACACTCTCCCAAAGCTCACCCATAAGAGGTACTAAAAAACCAAATCCAAGAACAGAAAGTGCCTTCCAGGGGTCATCTCTTCCATCTGCCTCATTCTGCCCACCTCAAACAGCCAAGACAGATCTTGAAGTTCTCTAGAACTCCTACAATCAACCCTCCGATGCTTGTTGCTGCACAGGCTCATATTGCTCAGGCTAGCCACATACTCCTCAGGTAGAGCACTTATATCACTCATGGTAATTGCCTGGCCACTGCTCTGACTTCTGTACAAGATCCTTTGCTCCTTAAGAAAAAAGAATTATGTCTAATTCAATACTGTTTTCCCAGCAGCTGGCTTGGTGCCTGGCACGTGCTAAGTTCTTAATAAAAATTATTTGAATAAATGAATGCAAAACATCAATCTTTCTTAGTACAGTGTCCATACATTTCTTTTTGCCCTCTCCAGAGTAGAAAAAGAAAACAGCTTGTCAATCCTGTGAGGGCCCAATTAGGACTCCACAGATCCCAGGAAGGGTAGAACTTGGGCCATTTAGCACAAATTCAGAAATTCCTTAGGATGCAAGAATCCAAGGAGCCAGAGATCTAGGGAAAAAATTTTGTGGGTGGTCTTTCTGCATTTCTGGGGTAGGGTGGGGTGCATGAGAAGGTAAAGAGAATGGGCTCTGCATCTCTGGCAGGCACAACTCGTGGTGCAAAGATAAGATGGGAAATAGAAAGAAGCCTAGCCTGGGAGCAGCAGGAGTGAATGCCAGGCATGCACTGTGGTGTCAACGCTCTGCCCTGGGCCCCCAACTAGGCTTCAAAATCTCTGGCCATTCAGGTTTTTCCTTACTTCCTTAGGTCTGCCCCACGCCTTACCTTGACCCTTGGTATTTGTTCCATCATGTCCCTGACTCTCTCCTAGCACTGATCCATCACACAATCCTGACCTCTGGCTTCCTGGTATTTCCTGAGTCTAGCCAAGGCCCCATGGTCCATTCCCGGTTCCTGACTTGGATCCCTCACTGCTGACCACTGTAGCCCACAGCCGCTGTTGATGGAGAAACAGAGAGCAGCAGTTCCTAACCTCTCTAGAGTCAATGACCCCTTCAGGAATCTGATGAATGCCACAGAACTTTTGTCCTAGGAAATTGCACATATACATATATCCACAAAATTTCCATGTAGTTATAGGAGCTGTATAAACCTCCAAATAAGCCCACGCACGCATAGACCCAGAATAAGAACTCCTGTTCCAGAGAAAGTCATGCACTTTTGTTTTAGCACCATTGCCCTCCTTGGGAGAAGCCCCTGGTAACTCAGCCAGGCAACTCCCAGCTTGTCCTCCCCCCAGGGAAGCATTTGGAACAGTGAGAACATAAATTGCCTCTTTGATCCCTCCCATCTCAGAAGGCTTTAATAAAAAAAAACACTGAGCACTTATAGTGTGGCAAGCTGTGGAAAGCCAAAGGACTTGACATGCATTTTCTGGAAATCTAATCTTCACAATAAACTTGCTAAGTAGGTATTATTCCCATTTCAGATGAAGAAAATTGGGCTTAAAGAAGTTAAGGAACTTGACTATGGTACACAGATAGTGAGTTACAGAGCACGGAATCAAACTCAGGTCCATGCCTGCTCTTCCCAGCACCACACTCTAGAGACGTTAGCTTATCTTTAGGAGTAAGCAAGGGAAAGCTCCCCTTGCCATCCAAAATCCACTCCCCTCCCTCCATGTAGCACAAGCCTTTAATTCTAAAATCAGAAGTCAAGCTAAAAAGAGAAGCAATACCTCATTGTTATGTGTCCATTTCTCTGGGCCTGTATAAATGTGGTATTGTTTTTTTAAAATCATACAGTGCTTGCAGAGCTGAATATGGGAGTAGAGATGAGTCCATGAAACTGTCACCTGAGTGTGAACCAGAAGAGAGCTGTAGATAACACTCTAATAGAAAACGTCAGAGAACAGCTGAAGGTGGAGGTGGGGATAAAAGAACATGCAGGGGGCATCTTTGAAGAATGAGGAGGATTAGCTGGCAGATGGAAACAACATTCCTAGATAAACTGCACAGCAAGAAAAACAGATAAGAAGGCTCCTCATAAACTCCCTATGCACAGCAGTGCAGGTCCTGGAGTCCGGGCAGAGGACAAGCCCTGCCTTGTCAGGTCCCCAGTGAAGGGCTGAAGCAAGGTCCCCAGTGAAGGGCTGAAGCAAGGAACAGGTCTTTGGAAATGGCATCAGAATAGACTATCTTCACAAGATGGCCACTAGAAACACTGAAGCTGGCTGGGTGTGAACCAGGCAGAAAAAGTGCAAGAAAGATGTCGCTCACACTGGAAGAGTGCTGCAGCTGCGAGTGTCAAAACTGGGGACAAAGTCAAGGTATGGTTGGGCAGAGTCTGGAATCCAGGAGACAAGATCACGTGAAAGTAGCTTAGGATCAACTGAGAGGAAGGAGAAGACTGAATTCTGGGTGTTTGTTTACAACCAGAACTGCAGGGCTTGCTTTCACAGGACAGAGACAAAGCCTTGATAAACAAGAGGATTGGTCTTGGTTACAGGGCCTGGAGAACATCTTCCCCCAGGATCATGGATGTTCAGGAAACCAAACAGAAAACTGTAACATCAACTACAGATAAAAAGCTTAACATGTTATAAGTCTGCAGGATACTATGTACTTCAAAGACAGTAAAACAATATAAGGCAAATCTAGTCAAGGAAATCATTATTCATGTATGCAAGGAGTAAAGCATAAGGATTTACAAATCCCTTTTTAAAAAAAAAATCCTAAATGTCTAACACTAAGAGAGTAGTTAAATAAGTGGTGGTTCACCCCAGTTAGGATGGCTAAAATCCAAAAGACTCTGAACGATAAATGCTGGCGAGGTTGCGGAGAAAAAGGAACTCTCATACATTGTTGGTGGGAATGCAAAATGGTGCAACCCCTATGGAAAATGGTATGGAGGTTCCTCAAACAATTGCAGATAGATCTGCCATATGACCCAGCTATCCCACTGCTGGGAATATACCCAGAGGAATGGAAATCATCAAGTCTAAGGTATACCTGTTCCCCAATGTTCATTGCAGCACTCTTCACAATAGCCAAGAGCTGGAATCAGCCCAAATGTCCATCATCGGATGAGTGGATACGGAAAATGTGGTATATCTACACAATGGAATACTACTCAGCTATAAAAACGAATGAAATACTGCCATTTGCAACAACATGGATGGACCTTGAAAGAATAATATTAAGTGAAACGAGTCAGGCAGAGAAAAAGAAATACCACATGTTCTCACTTATTGGTGGGAGCTAAAAATAAATAAATAAATTCACACACACTTCCCCCCCTGGGGGGGGAGGGGAGAAGACATAACAACTACAATTCCTTGAAGTTGACACGACAAGCAAACAGAAAGGACATTGTTGGGTGGGAGGGGGGAGAGGGAGGAGGGAGGGCGGTTTCGGTAATGGGCCACAATAATCAACCACATTGTATATCGACAAAATAAAATTTAAAAAATAAATAAATAAGTGGTGTTAGCATAGTGTAATTGTTAAGTGTGTGGGGTCTGAAATCAGAATGCTTAGGTTAAATCCTGGCTCTGCCACTCAAGAACTGTGTGACCTTTAGAAAATTACTTAAATTCTTTAAGTCTTCATTTCCTCCCCAGTAAATGAGCACAAAGATAGCACATGACTCCTAGTATTGTTACTTAGCACAGGACTTGATATATCCCTAGATAACTATAGAGCAAGAAACCATTCAAAAAAGGTCATTATTAAGATGCATCCAAAAACAGACTACTATTGAGCCATTAAAAATAATTTCTAGAAATGTAATAATATTGAAAGATGTTTACAAACAACATGTTTAGGTTTTTAAAATATTATAAGGTACATATGCTTTGTTTTTGTTATACGTATATTTATATATTTATGTTTATATATTTTTATACTTGTATGTATTTAGATGTTTAAGAAAATGAGATGAAGATTTAGAAATAAACAGCCAAAAAGAATAGAACTTTAGCACTCACAAATGAAAAAGAGAAAGACCAACTGCAATACAGCCAAAAAGTTGTAAGGAGAATATGCTCCTAAGGAATTTCTTTGATGTGAGCTTATAAAAAATTCCCAGCTTTCACTGCTGCCCCCACCTCTACCCTGCCCTTCCTCTCTCTTATTTTCTATCCATGAACCAGGATTTGAGCCTGTCCAATATCTAGGAAATGACGGCAGCAGTCTCCATTATTATCAGTATGAGTATTATCGATAATAACAGCAAGACCTCTCAAGGGAAGAGCAACTTTCTTTTTTTCAGGGCTCTCACATACCCAAATGGTCTTTAAAACAACCTGTATCTGAGCAATGAACCTGAGAAGACAGTAAAACAATATAAGGCAAGCTCTCCACCTGCAGCTTGTCTCAGTCCAAGATGGACAACCTCTTAGGGGCCAGGAATTAAATGAGGAAATTGGGGATTGCTCACATCCACACCAAACAGGAGGGGACCATGTACACTGTGCAGACATCACTGGGGAGAAATTCCAGGGGTTCTCAGTTAAGACAAGTGGGGTCATGGAAAACACCCTAACCCTTTCCCATTTATTCCCATTATTCAGAGTAGATGTCTGGGGACAGAGTTCCAATCTCTGAGGACAAAGTTGGTGATGAAAGAAAGGTTCCTGGTTCCCTCCCTCTCTGTTCTATGGAGTTCTTCCTCCTCCCAAGGCAAAAGAACACTTTTGACAGGAACCAAAACAATTACAGGAGGGCACTAGAGTGCAGATGAGTTTGATGCAAGTGTCTGAAATTAGATTGCTGGCAGGTAGGCAGTCCTTTGCAGGCTTCAGCAGCTGTCCTTTTGTACAGAAGCGTGGACAAAGCACCACATGCTCAGCTGCTAAACTTGGCTCCTCGTTGTTAACCTAACAATGGAGTCAAGAGGTAGATGAGAGTGGAGGCAAAGAAGGGCTCTTGCAGAGCCAATTCCATGCCCAGGAATAATGCATCCGGGGGCAGTGATTCAGTGAGCTTCTGTATTTTAAGACCTTCCCCTTTCAGGACAGATTGGACAAGACTGGTGACTCTATATGGCCCTTGGAAAGAGGAGGAAAAGATTTCTTCCATCCTCCCACCCTGCCCACACAGGGGAGCCTCAGGAGGAGGTGCTACAAATGTTGACATGCTTTATTACAACTCTTAGAAAGTCAGGACCAGCCCTCCAGGACCCCCATCCCCACCACTGATGAAATGCTCCTACATGCTCCAACCTTTGACCCTTCTAACATGGGAGCTGGGCAGCCTATCAGTTTAGAGCAGGCAGCATCCCAAGGGGCAGGTCACATAAGAGGTTTTAAGGTAAGTTCATCTGTGGGAGGAGGAATGAAGCCATGTGAGGTCTGGCAAGTCCTCCCTGGCTTGGCTAAGCTCCAGGAGAGAAGTTCATTAATGTGGGGCTACAGTAAAAGTGCCTTCACAACTTCAGAATGTGTGTATGTGGTTTCTCCCTAAGTCTTAACCTCCTCACTAATTCTTCTCCCCAAGTTTCTGCTAGTAGTAATAAGCCAATTTTGCAAACAGACTCCAAAGATATTTGGGACCACAGACATTTACACCAGTCTGCAATATTTGCAACAATTACATACAGATGTTCTCATGCTTATCACTCTCTCATATCCCCTTCCCCACCTTCACTACCCTCTCTTCCTAACATTTAGATCTACAAGCTCAGGGGCCTCAAACATGTGTCCTTAGCAAGCATACTTACTTCTTCCCAACATGCAACTCTCTTCCCATGGAGTTGCAGATAAGGGCCCACCAAGAAAGGGAACTGGGCGAGGCTGAAATCTGAGAAGCCACATTGACCCATAGGATCTGGCAGTATCTGGCATACAAGGAGCTCTGGGGGAGGGCTCAGTGCCCTTGGGTTTGGCTGCACCAGGAGATACATCTCCAAATTCAACTCAGACACTAACTTCCCTTGTTCTTGTAGGGCAGGCCATGTATGTTTTCAGTACCACAGAGATGAAGTTTTAACTACAGGTAACAACCACAGCAGGTGTTCACATGAAGATTATTCACTTCCATGCTCACTGGGAGAAATTTTTAATCCTGGTGGGAAGAAATAAGGTTGTAACACTTTTGAATACTGTATTACATTCCATGAAATAGGTAGCACGATCATTGTCACCAAGAAATTGAAGTCTAGGGAGGCTCCTAACTTGCCTATCATCATACGGCTAGTTGCAATGATGATGTCAGGAATAAGACCCAGGTCTGCCTGACTCCAAACCCCTAATCCATATCCTTCTTCCCACTGAGTTTCTTCTTTCTCCTCCAGACCTTTCTGGATCCTGCCCATGGTTCACTCACTATTCAGGTCACATCACAGGTAGAGACTTTGGGGGACTAGTCCAGCTCGTATTGATCTCTCTTTATTACACCATAGTAAGGAGTACTCCACCTAGCAATTGATTTTTTTTAATCTTCTATTGCTCTCTAATTGCCTCATATGTGTCCTCCTGGCTTCCTAACCAGTTCCTGCTCCCAGGTCACTTCTTTCAGTTCTCCCACTACACCGCAGCCCCTGTAAACACTCAGTGAATGTCTGTTGAGCAACTAGTTTGAGAGAGACAGATACAAACCTAGTTGGCACACTCTTTTTGGAGTACAGAATTTCATAAGTCAGAATCCTTCCTAATTCTGCTTTTTTGGTCTCTTTCACAAGTTAAAAGTGATGCTTATAAGGAGTTCTAAAGAAATGGGAAAATGCTTATGATAAAATGTCAAGCTAAAAGAAACAGGATGCAAAAATAGATACAGTTTGTTAGCTCAACTATGTAAAAATGGCATGAAAACATTTGGGAAACATATTTTCTAAAAAAAGAAAAAAAGAAAAGAAAAGGAAAATAAGAACTGGAAGGAAATATACCAAAGGTAAAAGAGGGGTATCATTGGCAGGTTGGACTGTGAAAGATTGCTACTTTTTCATTTAGTTTTCTTTCGGAAATGCCAGAAACTGCACTTTAAAGAAATTCCAGAATGCATGGTAAATTGGATTCTATTTGTAGAAGGGAGTTAGTGGGAGTGAGCTTGGGAATAGAGAGGTGTGAGTGGTTAGTTAAATTAGGAGAAAATATTAAAAGAGTATATAATTCGGGGTCTAACCGGAAAAACAAAAATCACTCTAGGAGTCAAAAACAGAGGGAATTCAATACGAGATATTGGTTATCCAGGTAATGGGGTGAAGGGAAAACCCACAGATTACCAGGACCGCACCCTGGAGGTAGGAACCTGCAAATTTGGAAGAGAGGGCAAGGAGAGATACTCTAGCTTCTCCTTTCTTTCCACCCCTTCAATCTCCTGCCAGTGCCTTCCACTGGCCAAACTCAGCCACGAGCCAGCTGTCATGGTGCCTGGGAAGTGCAGTCTGCAGAGGCTGGCACCATACAAGAAGGCCAAGGCAGGAGAAGTTGGGAGGCTGGATCTGAAGACAAACTGGTCCAGGACCAGCATGAAAGGGGTAAAAAATAGAGCAAATATCAAATAGCATCTAGGTCAGGTCAATAAAGAATAGAAGTACAAATGTTGGCAATTTTCTGGAGAATATAAGTTTTATAAACATACAATTAATTCAAGGCAAACACAATGTCTAGTTGAACAGTCAACTCTTGATATCAGTGTATTTGTTTGCTAGGGTTGTCATAACAAAATATCAGAGACTGGGTGGCCTAAACAACAGAGATTTATTTTCACACAGTTCTGTAGACTAGAAGTCCAAGATCAAGGTATCAGCAGGTTTGGGTTTTTTGAGGCCTCTCTCCTTGGTTTGCAGATGGCCACCTTTTTGCTGTGTTCTTACATGGTCTTTCCTCTGTACACACACATCCCTGATATTTCTCTGTATGTCCAATAGCTGGGTGGCCTAAACAACAGAGATTTATTTTCACACAGTTCTGGAGACTAGAAGTCCAAGATCAAGGTATCAGCAGGTTTGGGTTTTTTGAGGCCTCTCTCCTTGGTTTGCAGATGGCCACCATTTTGCTATGTTCTTACATGGTCTTTCCTCTGTACACACACATCCCTGATATTTCTCTGTATGTCCAATATCCTCTTCTTATAAGAAAAAGAATCCAGTCATATTGGATTAGGGCCCACTCTCATGGCCTCGTTTTAAATTAATCATCTCTTTAAAGGCCCTATCTCCAAATAGTCACATTCTGAGGTATTGGGGATTAGGGCTTCAACATATGAATTTTAAGGGGAACAAAATTCATCCCATAACAACCAGAGTTTCCCAAATTTCCTGATGACAAGAGTCCCTTGGGATCACTTTTTAAACACAGATTCCCAGGTCCTGCACTTGGAGATACAGTTTGATCTGCCCAGACCTTGTATGGTATATTAAAGATGGCCACAAATTGCTTGCTAGTCCTCCTATTAAAAGACAGAGTCTAATTCCCATTCCCTTGAATCTGAGTAGGACTTAGTGACTTGCTTGACTAATAGAATGCAGTAGAAGGGACACTGTCAGACTTCTGAGGCCTTGTAGCCTCTGCCCAGGGCCCTTAAAACTCACGCTGGGAAAAGCCAATCACCACATAGGAAGTCTGACTACACTGAAACCAACCAGGCTGTGAGGAAGCCCAAGTTAGCCATGTGGAGAGATCACATGAAGAAAGATGTCTGGCCAGCCTAGCTGTTCCAGCCCAGGCATCAGACATGAAGAAAAAAACATCTTAGACATTCCAGCCCCAGCAGATACAATGTGGTAGAAAAAAAGGAAAGCAGTTGCGATACTGTAAAATATATACCTGGTCTTTGTCCTCATTTCCTGACATACAGTTGCTAAAACCATTGGTATCCCCAGAGTGATTAGAGTATCTTTTGTATACTAACAAGATGACTGGTGGTTGGGGGCCCCTAGATAGCTTCAGGATGGGGGCTGGTCACTGGATATACCAAGGCATGATTAGAGGGTTGGGACCACGAGAGGGGCTGAAGGTTAAGGTGATCACCAATGGATGATGATGTAATCAATCATGTCTATGCAATTAAGCTTCCATAAAAACCCAAAAGGACTGGGTTCAGGACACTTCTCAATAGTGGAACATGTGGAGGCTCCTGAAGGCTGGTGTGGTAGGAGAGGGCATGGAAGCTCTTCACCCCTTACCACAGGCCTTTCCCTATATATCTCTTCCATCTGGATGTTCACCTGTATCTTTTGTAACATCCTTTATATTAAGTGGGTAAATGTAAGTAAAGTGTTTCCCTGAGTTCTGCGAGCTACTCTACCAAATCAATCAAACCCAAAAAGAGGGTCACAGTAACACCGAGTTTTAGC
This sequence comes from Galeopterus variegatus, assembly GCF_000696425.1. Lineage (NCBI taxonomy): Eukaryota > Metazoa > Chordata > Mammalia > Dermoptera > Cynocephalidae > Galeopterus > Galeopterus variegatus. Next base: position 276,963 of record NW_007726653.1, read on the forward strand.
CAGTTGGTCAGAAGCACAGATCACAACCTGGGGCTTGTGACTGGCATCTGAAGTTGGGGGTGCTTGTGGGACTGAGCCCTTAATCTGTAAATAGTGTCAGAATTGAATTGAATTTGAGGACACCAAGTTGGTGTCTGCTGGAGAACAGAACTGAGTAGTTGCTGGTGGGGAGAAATCCCCACAAATTTTGGTGACCAGAGGTGAAGTATTCTGTGTTGGAAGGTTTGTGTGAGAATAGGAAAAACATTTTGTTTTGTCTCTGTCTCTATTACAGCTACAGGCAGAACTGAAGCCCCAGACACATGGCCCCAGTATACCTGTCCTAGATATCCTCAACTGTTGGGGCCACTCCAGCTGAGGTCCCAGGAATTGTGGAACAGAGATAAACCATCCCCACTGTGCTATGCCTGACTTCTTGACCCACAAAACCATGAGCACAATAAAATGATTGTTGTCTCACACCACTATGTCTTCGGTTCAGCAATAGATAAATGGAAAACCTGGCCAGTGTTGTGGTAGTCCTCAGAAATCTGGTCAATGCCCAGTCTCAAGTAGGACTGTCTCCAAGTAACGTGCCCTGGGTGTATGGTAGGGTTGGTGACAATGAAAAGAGGGGCAGACAGAGTCTTGGAGAGAAATGATCATGCTCAGACATATAGCCCTACTAGAGAGAAAGTCAAAGGCCCTGGAAGAGTTCAAAGGAGAAGCAGGAAGGTCAAACATACCAAGCTCCCTGAATGTTAGAGTTTCTGAGCTTTCGTACAACTCTTTGCCTATCTTAATGCCATCTGCTCTTCCCTGACCTTCTTTTCTTTATCTCACCCCTTTGCCACCTTCCAACCCTGTTCAAAAGTTGCTTCCTGGAGTCAGTGGAATCTGACCTTGTTCTAATTAGTCTCATTTCCTACATTTCCACAGTGCCTATGCACAGAAAATGGAGAAAATAATGTGGATTCAAGTGAGGGAGTTTGGGATAGAACTTCGTGAACTGTAAAGCTCTGTTTAAAAGTTTGTTATATATACCCTTGATTATATGTTTCTTTTTACACAATCTTGCATATATGACATTTCCAGTGTCAAGAGCTGGGTAGTCACAGGGAGGAGCATTTCTACCTCCTGCCTCCACATCCCTTTTTAAAAACTCCTGGAATCCATTGCATGCTCTGAGGGCATGAGGTGACATCACATACAACAGCAACACTTTCAGACTTCAATATCTATGGGTACTTGATTAGTGTCTCAGAACAATCTCCACTCCATCCGAAGGCTAACCAGTACGTTCAGTCCTCCCTGGAGCATGTGATACATAGTGAGAAGACAAAGATAGCTTCCATTGCTGGGAGATTGTCGGTGTTAAGTGTTGGGAGACAATTCTCCATAGTCTCACATTTCTGCAGATCTTACAAGCAGAGACCTTGGTAGCTTATTTTTTTCAGATTCCAGTTTATTTTTTCAAGAATGTTGGTATGGTGAATAGCCTTGGAAGATATAGATACTGTTTCCCTCTGAGGCAGAAGGCAGATTTGTTTGCTGACCATTATAATAAAGGCAATGTTCCCTCTGGGACAAAGGTTGGGCAGATTAGCTTGCAGCCCCTTTAAAAGACTGGAGTTTCCTAAGCTTAAGGTTCCTCAGCTGTGATGCAAACCCACTGCATGTGCAGCACCCACCTGGGCCCCAGTGGATCTTGGGGTAAGGGGCACCAATACAAATATGCTGAAGCTCATGCTGCCTGCTTTGCCATGAGTAATTAAGTTCTTTGTCTCTGACTCAGGGTCTCATGTCTTCTGCCAGCATCCATGAAACTGCAGCAGACTAAGTTGTTAGCTTGCATATAAGTAAAATCTCAGACCTTGACACTCAATGTTTCTTGACACCAGGTAATAGAGTACACACTCCTCCCCTCTGAAACACCTGTTCGAGCCTCTCATTCTCTCTGTCCAAAGTACTTCTTTCTGTCATACTCTTGATTACAAGACCCACTGCCTGTGCTGGCATAATCCAAGAGAAGCTGAAGGTAAATGTAATTAAGTGACTAATTCAAGTGCTAGACACCAATTTCTGTCAGAACCAGCCATGCTGATGGAATAACAATATTAACTACAGCAGCCGAAGGGAAATCTTCTCAGAAATGTCTTTTCCCTACAGAGCTTTTCTCCTCCACCACCCTCGGCCCCTCCTGGCTGTTTTCCTGCTGTCTGGAATGTCCACATCCTCTAATCCAGTATCTCTACTCAGACTCTGAATTCTGGAGAGCTTCTAAAACATGCAGATTCCTTCCCCCTAATCCAGACCTACTGAAACAGAGTCTCTAGAGGAGAGGCCCAGCAATCTGCATTTTTTAAAAGTGTCCCAGGTGATTCTTGAGTATGCTAAAATGTGTTCTAAACCCTTTGGGCTCAACCCTGGCTTCTCATAAAAATATGATGCCCAGGCTCCAACCTGGAGAGTTTCACTAAGTGTTCTGGGTGGCACCCAAGCATGGGTTTTTGTTTGTTTTGTTGCTGTTGCTTTGTTTCATTTTGGAGATTGGAGATTCCATTTGCAGTCAGGGTTGAGGACCTCCAGTCTGTCTATCCTACTGGGAACAGGAACCAGGTGAAAAAATATATATTGAGGACTTTTCCCTAATATTCCTCTGCTCCAAAATGCTACTTGCCCTTCAACAAAGTCATTTAGTTCTTCCCTCTTCAAATATAAATCTTAAGAACTCTTGCCACCTTATAATTCTCTAATAATCACACACAATAGAAATCTATCCCCATGGTGCAGACTTAATTGGCCAGTTACCTTTCTTTAACTCCACCTTGGCACTCCAATTAGCCCATTTATAGTTCATCTATCCATCAATCCATATGTACCTTGCTAGAGGTATCTTCAGAAACAACTGGGTTTCTCCTGGCTTATTACTCTGCCGTTCATGGCCTCCCTCATCTCTGCCCCTAATCCCAAAACCCAAATCTCTGGAGGAAGAGAGCCTAGGTACCCTTTCATATCAGAGGCTTAAGAACTTCTGCCAGTGGTGTAGAGTCTGAACAGCTGCTGAAGATCCTTGCCTTGCCTTCCCACTCATCCCGTGTCTGGATGGATGACCTGTGTGCCCGAGAAGCCTCTGTTTAGATACTAAATTCAGCAGGTCTGACATGGAAGCCCGTCCTCCCTCTCACTCTATTCTTGAGAGTACCACTTATTTATTTATTTATTTTTTACTTTTTGTCTTTTTTCGTGACCGGTAACGGGATCGCAACCCTCAGTGTCACGCCCATACCACGACCGGCAACAGGATCGCAACCCTCGGTGTCGCGCCCGCACCGCACTCAACCAGTGAGTGGACCGGTCTGTATATGGGATCCGAACCCTCGGCGGGAGCGCCGCCGCACTCCCAAGCACCGCACTCTACCGAGTGCGCCACCGGGCCGGCCCCGAGAGTACCATTTATTAGGAGGGTTACCTGGGCATCTCCAAATGTAAGACATGTACTTCTTTAAAGAGCAGATACTGTCCCACAGCCTGGAAGCAGGAATTTGTCTTTAAAGACAGCACAATCCACATGCTTCATAGCCTAATTGCCATGTCTTTCAGAAAGATACCCTTACCCCTACCAAGGTGAGCTCTGGGTAATGCTGCCAAGTCATCAAGATCCATCTTTCAAATAAATTGCCAGCCATTTCCTGAAAGCATCATTCAGCATCATTCCCATCTTCTACCCCTCCCTCACATCCTGCAGGAGAATAAGTGTCCCTATGCTCTCTCTGCAGTCACCTCTGTCAAACCCCCACTGAGGAGCAATCTGATACACTCAGGCTTGGAGAACTGATAAGGCCTCTTGAGGAAAACATCTTACAACAAAGGAATAAGCTACTTTAATGGTTGAAATTCGGGTTGTGTTGAGCTGGATGGAGAGATTCTCTAATGGAACTGTGAGAAGGTTTTACTCCTAAGGAAAAAGGAACAAGTTTATTAGCCTCAGCCCTGGCCTAATGAACACATAAGCTGCAGGAAGTTATCAGAGATCTCAGCATTTCATTTAGTAAATTACTGGGATGTACATGCAACAGGCTCTGGGTGGGCACTGTGTAGATTCAGAGGATATAAGACAAGCTGTATCCTCCAGAACTTGCCATAAAGGGAAATCTCACATTAAGACAAGTTTTAAAATAATATCTGTTACTCATTTGCAAAGCATGCTTCTAATCAACTTACTATAACCTTATGGAGTTTATTGCTGCTATTACCCCCGTTTTACAACTGGGAACACTGAGGAACAGAAAAGAGAAATAAAACCAAAATTGAACCCAGGAAGTCTAGCTCTAGAATCCATGCACCTAACCACTGTGGTAAATGTCTTCAAGAGACCAGGGGCACAAAATACCCGTGAGTGCTGCCCTCCTTGCGGGAGACCCCTGGGGAGGCAGCATTATTCTAATGGGACTCCTATTGCTCAAAGGAGTCCTGTATCTTCTCCTTAGGAACTCTTCCTCAGGTTCTTATCCTCCACTGAACACATCTTTTCCTCTGATGAGGCAAACTTGGTAAATAAGCTGGGCCCTCAAGCCAGGTAACTTGATTCTAGGTCACCACCAAAGTATGACCCTAACGTGCAAGACTTTGCCTCTGCTGCTCCTAACTTGGCTCTGAGGGCAATTCCCGTGGCTCAGAGGCAGATCCCACAGGTCTCCCTCCATCTCCCAGCAACCAGCACCACCCAACAACTGCCTGCTTACAATGAGTACACCAATGGCTTTGACAAGGAGAACGTACAAGGGCAGCTGAGAGCAGGGGAGTGAGGGGCACTACCATCAGCTGAGTACTGGGGCAACACAGAGGTGTTTTCAGCCAACACTGGGCCACTGGTTGCCCTGGTCTTCCTCAGATCCTCTTCTTCCCCTCACCAGCCTGCCTTGTGGGTTTATGAGGCAGCTCCCCAGGGCAAGGCGGAGGGAAGGCTCTCCTGGGCTAAGGGCATCCTGTGATGAGACCTGGCCAAGAAGCAGGAAGGAACAAACCCAAGAGACAGCACCAGACAGACTTGCCAAGGACGGCAGGTCCTCATCCTGTGAGGATCACAGTGCACAGGACCCTGCCCAGAAGCCCCCCAATTTGGAGCTTTAATTAGAGCTTTGAGAAAAATATGGAGGTGGGAAGCCCAAGTGAGTCTCTTTTCTAACTAGGAAGGGAGAGAAATTGAAGGGGTCTAAAGTAAGTAGGGATCCTGAAAACAAGTATTGAACTTAAACATGAAACAAGTTTTAGTAGCTTGTTGAAGCATTTTTTAAAACTCCATGAATGGGAAAATGGATGTTTACTAGCTATACCGACTAGCTCATCATCACTTAATGCACTCACACAGAGGTGCCCTTCAAAATCCTCCTTTCAGGCTCATCTTAACCCATCTGCCCATGTCTCAGACATACTATTGCTACGAACAAGTTACTATCTGTTCATTTGTTCATTCAACAACCATTTATTGGATGCCTAGTATGTGCCAGATGCTAAGGATAAAAATTCTGGGGGGTGGGGGGGGGGCAAAATACATAGTTCTGGTCTTTAAGGTGTCTGGTCTACAAATAAAAGAACTGGAATATAAACCTAAGTGCTGCAACTGAGATCTACATGATACAGCTACAGAAGTGAGGGTAGGAAGATCAGGTAAGGCACTCTGCCACCACAGTTCCTTGAAAAAAGAAAGTATTTATTAAACATATGAAAAATTAATGAACATTTTAAATCAAAGATGCCCTGTATACTAGTTTGCTAGGATTGTGTAATGGATTGAATCTGTGTCCCCAAAGTCCATGTGCTAGAAACTTAACCCCCACTGTGACAGTGCTATGAAAGTGGAAAATCCTATTATGGTAATTTAAAGATGGGGCCTAGAAGAGGTAATTAGATTGTGAGGACAATGCCCTAGTAAATGGAATAATAATGATGGTTTAATGGTGGTTGTGGGCATGGTTCTAAGGGCTTTAAAAGGAGAGCACAGGAGGAGCTCGCTCGCTCTCTCTCTGCTCCACCATTCTGCCATGTGAGACCCCTGTGTCCCTATTGCTACCAGCAAGGCCTTCATCAGATGTGTTTCTTGGACTTTGGACTTAGCCTCTGAAACTGTAAGTGATAAATATTTTTTCTTTACAAATTACCCAGTTCCAGGTATTTTGTTATAAGCAACAGAAACAAACTAATACAGACTGGCATAAAAAAAAAAACCCTACAAACTGGGTGGCTTAAACAACAGAAATTTGTTTTCTCACAGCTCTGGAGGCTAGACGAGAGTACCATTTATTAGGAGGGTTACCCTACAAACTGGGTGGCTTAAACAACAGAAATTTGTTTTCTCACAGCTCTGGAGGCTAGAAGTCCAAGGAGAGGCCCTCAGTCCAAAAACACTTAAGAAACCGCCAACAACCACGTAAGTGAGTTTAAAAGTGGGTCTTTCTCTAGTCAAGTCTTCACACGAGACCCCAGCCCTGGACAACACCTTGATTACAGCCTCGTGAGAGACCATGAAGCAGAAGACTCAGTCGGCTATGTCTGAATTCCTGACCCACAGAAACTGTGAGATAGTAAACATGTGTTGTTTTAAGCCATTAAGTTTTGGAGTAATTTGTTATACAGCAATAGAAAACTAATACACTGTCCTAATAGCCCCCAAATATTTGCTACCCCATTGTTTTGACTTCTGACCAACGAATATCTTCCAGCATCCACATTTGTATTTAAATCCCTTACGATAACTTTATCTTGTATATAATTTTCATCAGATTGATTTTTGCCTATTGCAAAAGGATAGAGTCACTACAAAGGCACTCCTGGGATGCTAACAGCCAATATGGAAATCTCCAAACAGGCTGCTAACAAGATCCACACCCATGATTTGCCACAAGGTCACTGTACCCTGTACCTAAAATACTTGGGAACACTTGCTCTCCCGCTTGACTTGGTTTCTCTTTTCTACTTCCTTTCCTCCCTATCAGAGGAAAGATGCTGTGCTCCTGTTTCCCACTATAAACAGTGTTTGCACTGCACATTCTAATTCATCCTCTCTCTCTCTCTCTCTCTGCCTACCTCCTTTTCTGAGGAAGTACTTCCCACTATAAAGTGTTTGCACTGCACATTCTAATTCATCCTCTCTCTCTCTCTCTCTCTGCCTACCTCCTTTACTTCCAATTCTTTCCAAACTACTTTAGGAAAAGATTTCCTCTCCCTCTCCTCTACTTTATCCTCCTTGCTTTATTCCATTTTAGAGCCAAAAGTCCTAATCATGGCTGATAAATGCAAGATCAGTGCCAGGGATTTACATCTGCATCAGGAAAAAGGGAAAGTCATGTACTTTGAAGTAAATTAGAGCTAAAAAAGAACCAAAGCCAGCAACTTTAAAGCCCTAAAAAGTACCCCAAAGTCAACATCAGAACCTCTGTCAAAAGCTTCCATCTCCCACCTCCTCATCCTCTAATTTAATATAACCAGCATTTGATCATTAGCAGCTTTCCAGATAAAATAGAACTCCTCTCTCTGCTGTGGTTTTTGCTATGCGTACTATTAAGACAATGTTGTTCTCTCCTTTTTTCTCACTGAAAATGTATGATATGTGGTGAGTTAAGTTATTTGGGGTCTAGTCTGGGAATGTTTAGCCACAATGCATAAGTGTTGATTTTTAGAAAAGTTCTGAGACCTGAGTTATTAAGTTTTTAGACATAAAGCACTTGTAAGTTGGGGTCATGGATACACACAGAGTGAGGACAGTGTTGTTCACTACAGGCTGTGAGGTGAGAGACCGGGGGATGTGTACAGAGGGCAAGGGGCCGAGCAGAATTGACAGCAAAGAGAGCAGAGAGTGAATGAGAGGGCAGGGCAGGGAGGCAGAAGGACAGTATTTATTGAGTAACTGATATGTGAGGGGCACTGAGCTGGAGATTTCTTGTGTTGTTATAGTGAATCCTCACGAGTCCCATGAGGGAGTTCACCTACCTCCACGTATTTATTGAGTAACTGATATGTGAGGGGCACTGAGCTGGCGATTTCTTGTGTTGTTATAGTGAATCCTCACGAGTCCCATGAGGGAGTTCACCTACCTCCACCATTTACAGAGGAGGAGACTGATTCGTAGGGAGTTTATATGACTTGCTGAAAGTCACATAGCTTAAAAGACATGGGGCCAAGATTACAACTTGTTTCTCTTTGAATAGCCATCAAGGACCTTCTTGCCACTTCCCTGCACACCCCTCCCCCCCTCTTTTTCTAGATTAGGAAAAGGGGAGAGGAGTAGATTATTCTAATTTTCTTGGTGAAACTTAGGAGAAGGCAATGTTACAGCACAAAAGTAGACTGGCAGAGAAACTCTGGAAAACCAGAGAGTTTATAGTTCCCAAATCACGGAAAACTCTGTGGCCTCCAAGGCAGGAGCTGGAGGGCTGGAGACACAGGGTCTGGAACATCTCAGGAACACTAGAAAGAGAAAGAAGGACGCTCCTTCCAAAAGCCACCACAGCTTCCCTCGGCAGGTGAGAAACAGAACAGCCTAGTGGAGAAAGATATGGGCAAGGCCAGCAGCTGAGAAAAGGCACAGCTATGAAACCAAGGCTGGACACCCCCCCCCCACTCCACACACACACACACAGTTACCCCAGGCTCAAACTCAGCATCATCCTGGTTAAAGTTTGTGTACAGGATTATGGTTAGGGGAAAACCAATAAAGGGTAAGCCGTGGCTTAATAAGGAAGATACAACTATGTATCTTGGGCATTCGTTTCTTCAAAATGTTTGCTCTGAAAGAATTACCTAACTTTTACTGCTTGCTTAGTGTTGCTTAAACATCACCTTTTTGATAAAGCGGTATATTCTGGACCTGACAAGAGGGCTTTGAAATGTGTACTCATCTTTTATTGCAGATAAGCACTTGGATGCCACTGCTCAGACATGTGAGTCTAGGTGGAGCCCAAGCCTCTGCCCTTTGAAAGGGTCCCCCAGGGGTGCTGATGCAAGTGGTCCAGACCACACTACACTTTCTGAAACACTGGCTTGGACCCTGGACCGAGTAACTGTGGTAAAGTCCTCCTGTTACCCAGCGATACCGGGATTAGATTAGGGATGCTCTCTAAGATATGCGGCTTAGGAAACCAGGAAAACTGTGGAGGATAAGAAGAAACTTTGGGGCTACTGGCCACTAAAATACAATTATCTACAATATACTTCAAACCCAGCCCTTGCCAGCACTTCACAATCATCTTCTCAATGACTCCTTTTGTCCCCTTCCCAAGTTTCTGACCCATTTGGGATCCTCAACCCTCTAACACTGCTCTCAATTAACTGCCATTCCTGGTGTTTTTACTAGACTATAGGTTGTGGTCAAGGTTACCCTGGATTTTTGTTGTGTTTAAAATGCTGCAGGGAGACGACAGCAGTGCCTGAGTCCACAATCCCCAAGCAATGGCCTTGTCCTGAGTGTATGGGAGGTAGCTGTCCTTCCCCTACAGAGGACACACAGAGGTCTCCATCCTACACAGAGCAAAGCCCTCAGACTCTCAGGTCCCATGGAAAGAAAGAGAGAGAGAAAAAAGGAAGCCCACTAGTGCACATGCTGCAGGCAGTGGTGCCCACCCAGGCATCCTGTCCACCTCTAACAAGAGAGAAGCTGTGTCTGCCTCTTCACAGGGAAGGTCAGGTGATCTTTACTAAGTGCTCTGAGCCTCTAGAACCAATGGGCCTCTGCCCCAGGAGTCTGACAGGAAATCAATCTGCTGTCTCCTTTGCTTTACGAATACTGTGGGTGCCCATCAGGTGGGAGGTTGAATCAGATGATCTCTGAGTTCCTTCCTATCATCGCCAACACTATATTTCCTTTTAACCAAGGTCCAAGGATGCCTTTTTGTGTTCTTTTGTTTTTTTTATTTTTATTGATTATACATATTCATGGAGCACAGAGCTGACCGTCAGCACCTGTACCCAAGCAGTGATGATCAGATCGATACTATCAGCATGCCTATCACCTCAAACTGTAGTTATTCCCTGTGTCCCCTAGCCACCTCTCCTCAACCCCTCTTCCCCATCCCACCCTCACTCCCAGCAACCCTAGGTCTTTTCTCACCCTCTGCAAGTCCAATGCACCACTGTGGTCTTTCTTTCTGTCCTTCTTTCTCTCTTAGCTTCCACTTATGGGCTAGAACCTTCCCCATCCCACCCCCACTCCCAGCAACCCTAGGTCTGTTCTCACCCTCTGCAAGTCTAACGCACCACTGTGGTCTTTCTTTCTGTCCTTCTTTCTCTCTTAGCTTCCACTTATGGGCTAGAACATGCAGTATTTTTCCCTCTGTGTCTGGTTTATTTCACTTAACATAATTTCCTCCAAGCTCATCCATGTTGCTGCTAATAGCAGAATGTCATTCTTTTTTATGGCTCGGTAGTATTCCATTGTGTATATATACCACATTTTCCAAGAATGCCTTTTTGTCATAAGGCAAGAAGAGAAATGATCTACAGCTAGAAAATACAGTCATCTCCCAAGTTTCCTTGAAAATAGAGGACAGCAGTGGTATGAACAATCCAGACAAGCAGATCACAGAATTGGACCTTGTTTTGCATCTGTAGGCCAGACTGGAAAAGTGGCTTTTACAAACTGAGGCCAGACTGGAAAAGTGACTTACACACAGCTGATACGGTTGATGGTTGAACCTGAGTTGGAGGCAGGACTGCTAGCTTCTCGTTCTTGCCTCCCTCCATGGTTCGGACCAGTTACCTTTGGCTTGGTGATGTATACTCTGACTTTTGGCACCAGCAGCTGCTTTACCCTCCCGGGGGTCTTTGGTTCTAGCTAATATCCCAAAGAGTTGAAATCCTAAGCACACACCAGTCAGATGGGGAGAACAGAGGCCATGGCCACAATTGGGTGGCAGAGAGAAACCAGCCCAGGATTTTATGTCACCATAAAGGTATCACAATGTGGGTAATCTACATGGGGATTACTTAGTATGAAAATGATCATTTCACCAAATACTACGGGGGGGCTTCTTCAGGATGGGGTCCCTGGTAAATCCAATCATTCCACTCCATCTTCTCCCAGGGATGCTGATATGACCCTGGGTTAAGTCATTGCTCTCAAAGGTAAAGAGTAACTGAAGATATTTGCTGTTTTAGAAAGATTGACCTGGGGGAGCTAGAAAGGAAAAATGCAGGACCAGGGAGGCTGGTCAGGAGGCTTTTGAAGGCCCCTAGACATGATGTAAAAGGGTGGTGATGGGTGGAAAGGAATGGAGGCAGGCAGGAAGTTATAAAGGGCTACTGGCTCTAAAGACTAAGATGACGTCGCCATGGGGGAGAGAAAACCATGAAGAAACTCAGTGTTTTAAGTCTTAAGAAAGAATGGTAATGTGTCGTGGGGGAAGAGACTGAGTTTAATCTTTTACATGCTGAACAGGATACTCACATAGGGTCATAGAGTGGAGAGCTAGAGAATAGAGGCTGAAATTTAAAAGATGTGAGAAGGGTGGCCACATTCGTGGTGGGCTTGGAGAGCAGCCTGGATGCTCAGCAGTGCATATCTGTGCTGTGCGCTTAGTGCCTCCAGGTGTGTACGTCTTATACGCAAAATATTCTGCAAGCATCTTGAGGGCAGAGAACTTGGTATGTTGTTATTCCATGTGCCTCACTGTGCACAACACAGGGCACATGGGGAACACAGAATGGAAGTCTCCACTGGCTGCACACGCACACTGGGCTGTGCCTGCCAGCTGCAGGACCCCACAACTTGCCTCAGCATCCACATGACAACAGAAGTCAAGCTGACCCGGGACCACTGGTCCTGCCCTTCTCTTGAGAGGACAACACAAGGTCCCTCACACAGACTGACTGGGCAGAAAAGGAAGCCCCTCTGTGGTCTAAATTTTGCTACTGTTTTCTCAATTCTGAAGATGGTGGCTAGCTCATAGGACCTGAGCCATCCTCAAACATCTTCCCCTGCCAAGGATTATAAGAGCTGAAACCAAGAAAGGAAGAGCTTTGACAAAGAGGGGAATCTAAGAAACTTCCAGGCTCCACACCCTTGTGGGTGAGTCTCTGGACACAAACCCACAGGCCCTTCATGAGCCGATGCCCACATCTGGCTCCCAACCATGTATCCTTCCTGTCCGTCCCTGGACCCTGATACAAAGTCCCATTAGCTACTTTTCTATACCTACCCCTGTAATGGGAAGAGCAGGGCATACAACAATCTTTCAAGGCCACTAGTGAGGCGAGCCTCAGCTCTGGAACAGAACTCAGCAACAATGTCCATTTCTGCACATGACTCTGTCCCCAGAGCACACCAGCTGGAAACTCCAACACATGTTCAGGCTGTCCCTTCCTCCCTCTCCTTCTCTGGATAGCCTCTGTTGACAGGGGGCCTGGTCAGGTCAGGCCTGCTCTGTTGGGGGAAGGAGCTGGCAGAGACTCAGCTTCAGGCCACATGCATGGGGGCCTGAGGGGAATTCTGCACTTATGGCCTTCTCTGAAGAGACAGCTGCAATTCTGGATTTCTGGGCACTTTGCCCAATGGCCTAACATCCTGGGGGTGGAGGAAGGGCCCAGCTACCTCCAAGAAGGAAGCCTGACTTGGGAGTTTCTGGTAGAGGGGCCCAAACCCAAGAGGAGATTGGAAGCCACTGAGAAGCAAGTAAGCCTTGTGCATAAAATGGACAAATGCTGTATTTTTAAAAGTTCCCACCTCACTGCTACAGAAAGTCTGTGGGAACATAAGGAACTGCTTGGAGATGAAAAGTGGCATGGCATTTTGCCTTTCACAGCAACAATAACAAGTTTTGTATATTTTCTTCCAAGGTTCCTGAAGTGGATCTTCGTCCCTGCGCTACTAGGGATTTCTGAGGTTTTGCCCTGATCTCTCCAGGTGGCCATTCAAAAGAACAGGAAACCTTGGTCCCTTCTCTCCCACTCCCCTTTCCCCCAGTTATCACCAGGTCAGGAGGCCAAGGCAAAAGACAGATGAAGTAGAAGAAACTACAATACAATGGTTTGTTGACTCCCTACATTCCCCCTGCCCCCCCCCAATACTGCAAATCAACCTAAATACTTCAAATCACTTCTGCAAAATAGTTCCATCCTCAAAGTCTAAGAGAGGGTCAATGTCTACTCCCAATTCTGTCCGCCCTTTGTCCACTACATTCTCTTCTAGTCTGGGACACCGAGGTGCATAATCTAGACACAATCTACTACTTAGGCTCTGCTCTCCCAACTTTTCTCTTTCGAAATTTACTTTTTTCTTTACCAAATTTATTTAGCCATTGTAAAAGCAATATATGTTCATCACAGAAGTTTTGAAAAATAGACAGGAAATAAAATGACCTAATGTCTCAACCCACCCCATTCCCCATTATTAACTATAATATTTTGCATGTATTTTCTTCTAGCCTATTTATTGTATGTCTTTCTTCTCTTTCTTTATCCCCCCCCCCCAATCTGGATCAGGCAATCTGGTACCTCACTTCTGTCACTAACTAGTTGTATGACCTTAGACAAGTTATTTATTTAATCTCCCAAAGCTCAGTTTCCTGGCTAGAATGATGATGGAAGCTGATTGTAGCAGCTCTGCGCTTTCCTATTAGATCTGCTTTTCAATGAAATGCTGAAATGCTTCACTGAGATCAATAATCAGATAGCCAATGAAGAAAGAGGATTCAATTTATAAAAATTCACATAAGCACAACTTTTCAGAAATACGGCTATCAAGTCCCAGGGGGTAAGTCATTCAAAGCATGGAATGGTCTTATCCATCACTTCTGTGGACTGCAGAGCCCCAACAAGCAGCGAGCACAGCACTGAGAGTACTGAGGAGAATCACAAAGCTGCCATTTACTGTGCACCCACTATGTTCCAGGAACTCTGCTAGGCTCGTGGCAAGTTTTTTCCTCCTATTCACAACAAATCACAAAACAAAATTCTTATCCCTATTGAACAGATAAGGAAGGCTGAGCTCAGAGAGTTTAAAAGGCTTTTTCAAGATGGCAGAGCTAGAAGGCTCAAGGCCTGGGCCTTCTGCCTCTAACGTGGCAAGTTTTTTCCTCCTATTCACAAATCACAAAACAAAATTCTTATCCCTATTGAACAGATAAGGAAGGCTGAGCTCAGAGAGGTTAAAAGGCTTTTTCAAGATGGCAGAGCTAGAAGGCTCAAGGCCTGGGCCTTCTGCCTCTAAATCCCACACACTTGGCCTGACCAATGACCAGATTCTCTGTGCATCATTTCAGCAGTTTCATCCAGCACTGCAGCAGAATTTCTCATCATCTCGAACAGACTTTCTAGTTGATTTTCTTAAACTCCCCTCTCTTCCTCCCTGCAGGAGGCCATGATAAGCAAGGCCAGCCCATCCTGACCTTCCCTACTGGCACCAATCATAGCAGAATAAGACAGAAAAGCCTGAAGAAATTCGTGACCTACTTGGTCAGTGTGTCACGGTAAGGTGAAAGGGAATGGGGTAGGTGTGGGATGGGCTTTATTCAGGAGCTCTGAATGAGGGGTCTTGAGCTCATGCTACCCTTGGAGTTGATTCTAATTATCATCACCCATTGCTGAATGAATGACTCCTTGAATCAATCATGCAAATTAGATTGGCCCATTTTATGGATAAGGAAAATAAGATTCAGAGAAGTCAAGTTACCTACCCAAAGCCACGTAGCCAGTCAGAACTAAAGCTGAACTGACTCCCCAAGCCCACGCTTTTCTACTCCACCAAGGTACCTTTCTCATCAAATACCCAAAAACCTATGGGGGTAGTACAAGATTTGGGGAGGGAGTGCTTAGGACACCCATCAAAGCCTTACCCAGAAGCTCCAGGAAGATGATTTTATTCAGGCAGTTTGACAGCAACTGCTTGCAGTTATTAAACCATCTGCCTGAGAATCCAAATTCTAATTTGATCTCCACAGGCAGGACTTCCTCAGGGAACATGCCGTTCAAACTGAAGGGAGGGGCTGACCAGTTAGCAGAGCTGGTTAAAGTGTGGTATTGATCATTCCAAGGTCCAGGGTTCCATCCCTACACCAGCCAGCCACAAAAAACAAAACCAAAAAAAACCCCCAATTCATTACCTAGACCAAACTTAAGGGAGGATCAGAAAAACAGAGGTCCTTTTCTGGTAGGTTGTTTACAAAGATGGCCACTTCAAGTCCTGCTGTCCTTGTTTGCAAACTCCTTCACAATGTAGCTTCACCTCTCTTCCCATCAAGAAGTGGAATCTATTTTCCTACCCCAAGTCAGGACTAGACTGTGACTTGCTCAGAACAACAGAATACAGCAGACAGGTACTATTTGACTTCTAGGTCTCAACTTCAAGAGGTCCTGCAGCTTCTGCTCTCACCCTCTTGGGACACTTCTGCCATCATGTAAAGAAACCTGGTCCATTCTGCTAGTGGATGAGATGCCACAAAGAGATGAACAAAGAGAAGAACCCAGCTAACAGCCAGCACCAACTGCCAGACATGTGAGTGAAGCTATCTTAGACCATCCAGCCCCAGTCAAGCTGCCAAATGACTGCAGCTACATGAGTGACCCAGGCAGGACCAGCAGAAGAACTACCCAGCTAATCCCAACCCCTAGAATAGTAAAGAAATAAGCACTTGTTTTAATCCACTAAAATTTGGGTATTTTGTTACTCAGCAAAAGATAACTGATACACCTCCCTCTGCTTCTGGAGAACACTCCCCTCACTTACCCCTCTTAGCAGTGCCCACCAGCTACTTAATTGAAAATTCTCTTTGGTTCTAAGCCATCCCCAGGAAGGACTTCTCATGGAAGGTTCTCACCAATAATCACCTTCATTCTGTATATACTTATGCACTGTATCCTGCAGGCCCAACACTGTGCTAGCAGGTATAGGGTACTGAAGAAGTATATGTTGAGGACTCTACCCTCAACGAATTCATGGTACTGCAGATGTCAATAAGCTAAGCTCCTAAACAGTGGCAACACAAAGCCACACATGAGGTGTGAGCTGGGCACCACACAGCACGTGGCTGGTGGGCAGAAGTATGAATAAATGAACGATAAGTAAAAAAGTTTGGAGCCCAAGTTCCCAAACCACCTTACATAGATCAGTCACTTCTGAGAACAGGGGTGGCACAAAGAATGTGGGAACTGAGGAAGATTGTAAAGTATATCTCAGGCAATGCAGCTGGTGTTGCTCATGCCCTGAGACTCTGCATATTCCAAGAAACCCCAAGACTGGAGCCAGACAGGACATAGTTTTGGCTGCATAAAGAAGAATCAAGCCCAAGTGCCCATAAAAATGGGAGAGGTTTAGAGCTTACTTTTATTGATCTATAACTTCTCTGTGTGTTATTCCAAGAAACCCCAAGACTGGAGCCAGACAGGACATAGTTTTGGCTGCATAAAGAAGAATCAAGCCCAAATGCCCATAAAAATGGGAGAGGTTTAGAGCTTACTTTTATTGATCTATAACTTCTCTGTGTGTACTCAAGAGGAAAATGTCTTCTCTCATATATCAAGCTGTTGGTCACAGTCAACGACTAAATCCCTGTTGCCTTTTGAAAAAATTCTAAACTCCTTAACCTGACATTTAGGGTCTCTAAACAATCTCCTGCTAAAGTCAGATATGAAGTTCTAAATTCAGCACCACCACTAATTTACCAACTGTGTGGCCCTGAAAAAGATGCTTCACATCTTTGAGCCTCAGTTTCTTAATCTGTAAAACTGGAGTTTTACATGCATAGATCACACAGTTCTTATGAAAATTAAAATGGCATAATAAAGTGCCCAGTACTGTCTTTGGCACAAAGTGGATGTTAACTAAATGTAACATTCCTTACTAGTGGTTCAACACTCTCCATCACAGTCAGAGAAGAGAGATCCCTTCAGGGAAAAGTTTGTGAAATGCCAGGGAGAAGCTAAAGGTTCCCTGGGATAAAGGCATATCTGGAAGTCTTGATGTGGCTGGTAAGGGACCAGAATGTTGGACTAGGTCTCTGTGCCATTTTGGTGTTCGTTTTTGTTTTTGCTTTTACCGCACCTCCCAAGAACATTTATACACCAACCAGGCAGCTAACTAAGGCTTGGCCAAAGTATTTTCTCAGAAATAAACTCTGAAATGTTCTTGGTTGAGTTTTAACCAAGTCAATGCTCCTAATCCTAATTTCCTTAGCCCCACTCCAGCAAGGCACCACTTCCACAGCCAGGGCCAACTGAGAGTCCCAGAGAGAACTGCCCACCATCTCTTCCTTTATCTGTTCCCCTTTTGTTCACTGTTGATCATAACTTCTTCCTGTCTCTCTCTCACAAACACATACACTCATATTCCCTAGTGAAATGGGAAACTGAACTAATAGAACTAAATCTCTGCCAGAGACCAATCAATACCATTGATTAGAACATTTCACTGAACATGAGACGCCGGGGAGACATGAGGACTCTCCTCCCCTCCCCCTAAAAGTATATACACTGCCCCTCTGTCAATCCCTGGGATTCCATGGCACTGGTAGTTGCAGATCACCCACAAGTATCAACCCCTATGCAACTAGGCAGAAGCTAAAGCTGCTAAAACGTCAATCACTGGCTCAGGATTGAAGAGAGACAGATGCCTTCCTATAGGGAGAACCTCCCTAACCCAGTAAGCCAAACCCACCCCATCCCTACTTTATCATTTGAACAGCCCAGAGTCAACATGTTTAATAAAGCAGTGGCTCCCAGTCTCTAAACAATAGGGAGAACCTCCCTAACCCAGTAAGCCAAACCCACTCCATCCCTACTCTATCATTTGAACAGCCCAGAGTCAACATGTTTAATAAAGCAGTGGCTCCCAGTCTCTAAACATGGACTCTCCAGAGTTGCTGCATTATTCCCACACAAATCAGAGCACTGACCCCTTAAAGGGAAAGGAAATAATTTTCTTAAATGCCTCAAAGTATGAAGATTTCCACTTGGCCCTTTACATACATGTTCATTCCTAGAACATCCCAGTGAGTAACGCATTATTATTTTCAGTTTACATGAGTAAACAGAGGCTCATAAAGCCCAAGATAACACAGTCAATAAGTAGGATTTAGATCAAGGTCTAAGGCTCAAAGTCCATGATTTTCCACCCAAGAGTGAACATTTAGAATTGTACTTTCTTAGTATGTATTCTAAATATACCTTCCTGTATTTGGGTGTTTGTCTACCCAGGAATGGAGTTTTTTCTTTGTCACTGGTTCCTCTAGCTCCCAGCACAGTGTCATGTGCTTGGAGGCAATGCTGACCATGAGAGGTGGGGATGCCTTCCAAATCATTCCGAGTCCTCTTCCAACAGAGACCCAGTGAGACCTAATCCAAACTACAGGCATGTGGCTGTGTTACGACATTCTTCAAAAGTGGTGCTTTTCTACAATATTTAACATACTACATTGTCACAACAGGAGCTAACACCATGATGAAAAGACCTGAGATGAAGCAGAGGGAAAGCAGACCAGGAGACAGGCAGAGAGGGTAGACAAAGAGTCACCTTTTCTACGAGCTGACTCTTCACCTGGGAAAGAAGGTGGCACCACTAAGCCTCTGCCCCGGTGGCATCTCCATTTTCAAATCTGGCAGAGTCCCTGAACCAGGCCCTCCCTGTAGCTCTCACCACCACTCTGGGGACTCCCTTAAAGCCAAGGTAAACATGACTCATCCTAGCGGAAGCCAGTACTTCTTATTCTTCCCCAAACACTGCCACATTCTCTGTAACCCAGGTTCCCAGAGCTTACACAGAGTAGAGAAGCAGTTGCCAGTGGCAACCATACCCCACCGCTTCAAATCTAACTTCACTTTGACTGGCTTGGAGGAGTGGAAGTCTAGGAGGGGCCAGCACCAAGTTGCCTTCGTGTCTAATGCATTCACTTAACAATCATCATGCCTTATACTCATGTAACTCTTTAACTTTGCAAGGGCTTTCAGCTTCATTTCATCTCTTATTCTCTCTGCAATTCTTGAGGTGAATGGCAATGTCTCAAGCAGACAGGAACTCCCTGCCGTTGTTTTGACCCTCTCCACCAGCCTCAGCACCTTTGGAGACCAAAAGAATTTCAGCAGAGAAAGAGCAGGAATATGACCTTCCCAATACAAAGCCACAGAATCACTCACCCTTAGAGATAAAAAGGCCCTAAGATACATCTCTCACCTAAGGGCATGGGTGCCCTCTAAACCAGTCATGTTCAATAGAATTTTCTCTGATGACAGAAATGCATATATCTGCTCTGTCCAATTGGAAACTGTATTGGACACAGCAGATATGTGCATTTGGATTATTTGAAATGTAGCAAACATGACTGAGAAGCTAAATATTTTTAATTTTATTTTAACTAATTTTAATGTTAAGAGCCACATGTGGCTAGTGGCTACTGTGTGGGACAGTGCAGCTCTATAGTATCCCAACCAGACCTTGCTGTAATGCTAATTTACTACCTCAATTTGCTTATATTGTATCCTGCAGACCAAAGAGAGTCATGGAATTTTACACAGAGTATATCTGGTGTATGCACTGAAAGAATTGTGTGATGAAAAGGCTAACAGGGTTACCTTTTTGCCTACGGTTTGGATGTTGATCACTTCAGTAACAAAATGCCTATAACTCTTAGAGACTGAGCAGGTTGGAAACAGAGGAGCTGCTAAAGACCATCTCACTCAACCCCTTCATTCTACAGTTGGAAAAACAGGCTTGCTACCCCCTTATCCTCAAGTTATACATGACACATCCTGCGTTCTCTAGAGAGTCCGATGCTATTCCATACTTGCTCCCAAAGTTTCTGACAACCTTCTTAATTATTCTTACCTCTAGGTATATCCTAGGGCAAGAGCTAAGCTGGGGAGAAGAAATTAGAACTGTCACAATCACCACCAAGAAACCAGAGTCTCCTCCTTAATGATTTCACAGGGCCCACAGGATGAAGGTAAAGTGCATGGCAGGAGTTAAGGGAGCTGTGGCCCAGATGCTCATGCAGAGCCCTGAGAGGACACAGGGTTCACACTCTTGCTCCACCCCTCCACTGTCACCTGTCCAAATTCAGATGGTGAAAAAAAATCTGTTTTCCTCTCATATTCACTTAGAGCATTGGTATCAGTTTAAACTTAGGGCTTCTAGGCAAAATTCATTCCAGAGGAATCTCTTTCCCCTTGTTATTTGCTGAATGGATCCCCGAAGAAAGGGAGCCCCCATTGGTGTGGGTCCTAGAAATAAAGATTTTTAAATTATGGAGGAACATACTATAATTGTCTTGTAAAAATGAAAATATATTTGTGTCCTCTGTTTTTAACCTGGAAATTTTTGAAACTGTAAATGCACATTAGCCTAGTATTTATCACTGTTATTTGGAGATCTCTGGTCATCCTGTTTAAGAAAAGATGTCTATGATACATGGTCATTCATTCATCAAATACTTATTGAACGTCTTTCCAGTAACTACACTAGGCACAGCATCATCTTATAGCCAACATTCATTCATTATTGAGCCCCTCCTAGACAAAGTCCCTATCTTCATAAAACTTGTATTCCAGTAACAGGAAGCTTACAAAAGTCACGTGTACAAAACAACAATATCACTACAGATAGTGCAGATAGTACAAATCCTATAAAAAGCACAAAAACAGCAGTAGCATGAAGTATGATGGTGGAATGGTAGGGTAGGGGATGTGCTACTTTAGGATGGTTAGGAAGGGCTGCTTTGAAAAGATGACATGAGCACAAAAGCAGCAGTAGCATGAAGTATGATGGTGGAACGGTAGGGTAGGGGATGTGCTACTTTAGGATGGTTAGGAAGGGCTGCTTTGAAAAGATGACATCTGATCAAGGGCCTGAATGTTGGGAAAGAGGCAAATGAGAGGATAAGGGAACACCCCAGGCAGAGGAACAGCACATGCAAAGGCCCTGAGATGAGAACAAGCATGGCATGTTTCAGGGACAGAAGGCTAGTAAACTGTAGTGAAGTAAACAAGTGGGAAGTGATAGGAGGGGAGGTCTGAGAAAGAGTCAGGTTCAGTTGATGTAGGCCTCAAAGGCTAAGGTAAGTGGCGTGAATGCTGTCCTTAGTGCAGTGGAAAGGCATTTGGCTGGGAGGGTAGAGGGGAGAGTTAAGCATGAGAAAGATACGATCAGATTTATCAATATAAATATATACAATCTTGGATAAAATATTTACAATACAGGAAGAATGAGTACAAAGCAGGCCATTACAAAGTATTATGGGAGCTATGCTAATAAAGAAACCTGCACTGCAGGCAGAGGGTCAAGGAAGATCAAGCCTCTTGGGGCAATGGCATTCCAGGCTATAACTGCAGGTGGAAAGATGTGGAAAGTGAAATGACATGTGAAACATGATGGCACAT